>NW_028127682.1:0-20492 GCF_965231255.1 Vanellus vanellus | reverse complement strand
TGAGGGGTTCCAGGAGGCAGTGAGGACCACCATGACTTTTCCCCGCTGGCCCCTTTGCTGTGGCAGCAAAAGCTGGACGTTTGTCTTTTTTGCTGCGGAGGGCGCCAAAGTGAAAAAAGGTGCTTTTGAGGATAGAGTGGGCAGGAAAGCAGAGAGGGCCAAATTGTGTGGGGTATTTGAAGGGGTTCCAAAGGCAGTGAGGACCAGCATGACTTTTCCCTGCTGGCCCCTTTGCTGTGGCAGCAAAAGCTGGACGTTTGTCTTTTTTGCTGCGGAGGGCGCCAAAAGTGAAAAAAGGTGCTTTTGAGGCTAGATTCCGCAGGAAAGCAGAGAGGGCCAAATTGTGTGGGGCATTTGAAGGGGTTCCAGGAGGCAGTGAGGACCAGCATGACTTTTCCCCGCTGGCCCCTTTGCTGTGGCAGCAAAAGCTGGACGTTTGTCTTTTTTGCTGCGGAGGGCGCCAAAAGTGAAAAAAGGTGCTTTTGAGGCTAGAGTCGGCAGGAAAGCAGAGAGGGCCAAATTGTGTGGGGCATTTGAAGGGGTTCCAGGAGGCAGTGAGGACCAGCATGACTTTTCCCCGCTGGCCCCTTTGCTGTGGCAGCAAAAGCTGGACGTTTGTCTTTTTTGCTGCGGAGGGCGCCAAAAGTGAAAAAAGGTGCTTTTGAGGCTAGAGTCGGCAGGAAAGCAGAGAGGGCCAAATTGTGTGGGGCATTTGAAGGGGTTCCAGGAGGCAGTGAGGACCAGCATGACTTTTCCCTGCTGGCCCCTTTGCTGTGGCAGCAAAAGCTGGACGTTTGTCTTTTTTGCTGCGGAGGGCGCCAAAAGTGAAAAAAGGTGCTTTTGAGGCTAGAGTCGGCAGGAAAGCAGAGAGGGCCAAATTGTGTGGGGCATTTGAAGGGGTTCCAGGAGGCAGTGAGGACCAGCATGACTTTTCCCGCTGGCCCCTTTGCTGTGGCAGCAAAAGCTGGACGTTTGTCTTTTTTTGCTGCGGAGGGCGCCAAAAGTGAAAAAAGGTGCTTTTGAGGCTAGAGTCGGCAGGAAAGCAGAGAGGGCCAAATTGTGTGGGGCATTTGAAGGGGTTCCAGGAGGCAGTGAGGACCAGCATGACTTTTCTCCTCTGGCCCCTTTGCTGTGGCAGCAAAAGCTGGACGTTTGTCTTTTTTGCTGCGGAGGGCGCCAAAAGTGAAAAAAGGTGCTTTTGAGGCTAGAGTCGGCAGGAAAGCAGAGAGGGCCAAATTGTGTGGGGCATTTGAAGGGGTTCCAGGAGGCAGTGAGGACCAGCATGACTTTTCCCCGCTGGCCCCTTTGCTGTGGCAGCAAAAGCTGGACGTTTGTCTTTTTTGCTGCGGAGGGCGCCAAAAGTGAAAAAAGGTGCTTTTGAGGCTAGAGTCGGCAGGAAAGCAGAGAGGGCCAAATTGTGTGGGGCATTTGAAGGGGTTCCAGGAGGCAGTGAGGACCAGCATGACTTTTCCCCGCTGGCCCCTTTGCTGTGGCAGCAAAAGCTGGACGTTTGTCTTTTTTGCTGCGGAGGGCGCCAAAAGTGAAAAAAGGTGCTTTTGAGGCTAGAGTCGGCAGGAAAGCAGAGAGGGCCAAATTGTGTGGGGCATTTGAAGGGGTTCCAGGAGGCAGTGAGGACCAGCATGACTTTTCCCCGCTGGCCCCTTTGCTGTGGCAGCAAAAGCTGGACGTTTGTCTTTTTTGCTGCGGAGGGCGCCAAAAGTGAAAAAAGGTGCTTTTGAGGCTAGAGTCGGCAGGAAAGCAGAGAGGGCCAAATTGTGTGGGGCATTTGAAGGGGTTCTAGGAGGCAGTGAGGACCAGCATGACTTTTCCCCGCTGGCCCCTTTGCTGTGGCAGCAAAAGCTGGACGTTTGTCTTTTTTGCTGCGGAGGGCGCCAAAAGTGAAAAAAGGTGCTTTTGAGGCTAGAGTCGGCAGGAAAGCAGAGAGGGCCAAATTGTGTGGGGCATTTGAAGGGCTTCCAGGAGGCAGTGAGGACCAGCATGACTTTTCCCCGCTGGCCCCTTTGCTGTGGCAGCAAAAGCTGGACGTTTGTCTTTTTTTGCTGCGGAAGGCGCCAAAAGTGAAAAAAAGGTGCTTTTGAGGCTAGAGTCGGCAGGAAAGCAGAGAGGGCCAAATTGTGTGGGGCATTTGAAGGGGTTCCAGGAGGCAGTGAGGACCAGCATGACTTTTCCCCGCTGGCCCCTTTGCTGTGGCAGCAAAAGCTGGACGTTTGTCTTTTTTGCTGCGGAGGGCGCCAAAAGTGAAAAAAGGTGCTTTTGAGGCTAGAGTCGGCAGGAAAGCAGAGAGGGCCAAATTGTGTGGGGCATTTGAAGGGGGTTCCAGGAGGCAGTGAGGACCAGCATGACTTTTCCCCGCTGGCCCCTTTGCTGTGGCAGCAAAAGCTGGACGTTTGTCTTTTTTGCTGCGGAGGGCGCCAAAAGTGAAAAAAGGTGCTTTTGAGGATAGAGTCGGCAGGAAAGCAGAGGGGGCCAAATTGTGTGGGGCATTTGAAGGGGTTCCAGGAGGCAGTGAGGACCAGCATGACTTTTCCCCGCTGGCCCCTTTGCTGTGGCAGCAAAAGCTGGACGTTTGTCTTTTTTGCTGCGGAGGGCGCCAAAAGTGAAAAAAGGTGCTTTTGAGGCTAGAGTCGGCAGGAAAGCAGAGAGGGCCAAATTGTGTGGGGCATTTGAAGGGGTTCCAGGAGGCAGTGAGGACCAGCATGACTTTTCCCCGCTGGCCCCTTTGCTGTGGCAGCAAAAGCTGGACGTTTGTCTTTTTTGCTGCGGAGGGCGCCAAAAGTGAAAAAAGGTGCTTTTGAGGCTAGAGTCGGCAGGAAAGCAGAGAGGGCCAAATTGTGTGGGGCATTTGAAGGGGTTCCAGGAGGCAGTGAGGACCAGCATGACTTTTCCCCGCTGGCCCCTTTGCTGTGGCAGCAAAAGGGGGACGTTTGTCTTTTTTGCTGCGGAGGGCGCCAAAAGTGAAAAAAGGTGCTTTTGAGGATAGAGTCGGCAGGAAAGCAGAGAGGGCCAAATTGTGTGGGGCATTTGAAGGGGTTCCAGGAGGCAGTGAGGACCAGCATGACTTTTCCCCGCTGGCCCCTTTGCTGTGGCAGCAAAAGCTGGACGTTTGTCTTTTTTGCTGCGGAGGGCGCCAAAAGTGAAAAAAGGTGGTTTTGAGGATAGAGTCGGCAGGAAAGCAGAGAGGGCCAAATTGTGTGGGGCATTTGAAGGGGTTCCAGGAGGCAGTGAGGACCAGCATGACTTTTCCCCGCTGGCCCCTTTGCTGTGGCAGCAAAAGCTGGACGTTTGTCTTTTTTGCTGCGGAGGGCGCCAAAAGTGAAAAAAGGTGCTTTTGAGGCTAGAGTCGGCAGGAAAGCAGAGAGGGCCAAATTGTGTGGGGCATTTGAAGGTGTTCCAGGAGGCAGTGAGGACCAGCATGACTTTTCCCCGCTGGCCCCTTTGCTGTGGCAGCAAAAGCTGGACGTTTGTATTTTTTGCTGCAGAGGGCGCCAAAAGTCAAAAAAGGTGCTTTTGAGGCTAGAGTCGGCAGGAAAGCAGAGAGGGCCAAATTGTGTGGGGCATTTTGAAGGGGTTCCAGGAGGCAGTGAGGACCAGCATGACTTTTCCCCGCTGGCACCTTTGCTGTGGCAGCAAAAGCTGGACGTTTGTCCTTTTTGCTGCGGAGGGCGCCAAAAGTGAAAAAGGTGCTTTTGAGGCTAGAGTCGGCAGGAAAGCAGAGAGGGCCAAATTGTGTGGTGCATTTGAAGGGTTTCCAGGAGGCAGTGAGGACCAGCATGACTTTTCCCCGCTGGCCCCTTTGCTGTGGCAGCAAAAGCTGGACGTTTGTCTTTTTTGCTGCGGAGGGCGCCAAAAGTGAAAAAAGGTGCTTTTGAGGCTAGAGTGGGCAGGAAAGCAGAGAGGTCCAAATTGTGTGGGGCATTTGAAGGGGTTCTAGGAGGCAGTGAGGACCAGCATGACTTTTCCCCGCTGGCCCCTTTGCTGTGGCAGCAAAAGCTGGACGTTTGTCTTTTTTGCTGCGGAGGGCGCCAAAAGTGAAAAAGTTGCTTTTGAGGATAGAGTCGGCAGGAAAGCAGAGAGGGCCAAATTGTGTGGGGCATTTGAAGGGGTTCCAGGAGGCAGTGATGACCAGCATGACTTTTCCCTGCTGGCCCCTTTGCTGTGGCAGCAAAAGCTGGACGTTTGTCTTTTTTGCTGCGGAGGGCGCCAAAAGTGAAAAAAGGTGCTTTTGAGGCTAGATTCCGCAGGAAAGCAGAGAGGGCCAAATTGTGTGGGGCATTTGAAGGGGTTCCAGGAGGCAGTGAGGACCAGCATGACTTTTCCCCGCTGGCCCCTTTGCTGTGGCAGCAAAAGCTGGACGTTTGTCTTTTTTGCTGCGGAGGGCGCCAAAAGTAAAAAAAGGTGTTTTTGAGGCTAGAGTCGGCAGGAAAGCAGAGAGGGCCAAATTGTGTGGGGCATTTGAAGGGGTTCCAGGAGGCAGTGAAGACCAGCATGACTTTTCCCCGCTGGCCCCTTTGCTGTTGCAGCAAAAGCTGGACGTTTGTCTTTTTTGCTGCGGAGGGCGCCAAAAGTGAAAAAAGGTGCTTTTGAGGCTAGATTCCGCAGGAAAGCAGAGAGGGCCAAATTGTGTGGGGCATTTGAAGGGGTTCCAGGAGGCAGTGAGGACCAGCATGACTTTTCCCCGCTGGCCCCTTTGCTGTGGCAGCAAAAGCTGGACGTTTGTCTTTTTTGCTGCGGAGGGCGCCAAAAGTGAAAAAAGGTGCTTTTGAGGCTAGAGTCGGCAGGAAAGCAGAGAGGGCCAAATTGTGTGGGGCATTTGAAGGGGTTCCAGGAGGCAGTGAAGACCAGCATGACTTTTCCCCGCTGGCCCCTTTGCTGTTGCAGCAAAAGCTGGACGTTTGTCTTTTTTGCTGCGGAGGGCGCCAAAAGTGAAAAAAGGTGCTTTTGAGGCTAGAGTCGGCAGGAAAGCAGAGAGGGCCAAATTGTGTGGGGCATTTGAAGGGGTTCCAGGAGGCAGTGAGGACCAGCATGACTTTTCCCCGCTGGCCCCTTTGCTGTGGCAGCAAAAGCTGGACGTTTGTCTTTTTTGCTGCGGAGGTCGCCAAAAGTGAAAAAAGGTGCTTTTGAGGATAGAGTCGGCAGGAAAGCAGAGAGGGCCAAATTGTGTGGGGCATTTGAAGGGGTTCCAGGAGGCAGTGAGGACCAGCATGACTTTTCCCCGCTGGCCCCTTTGCTGTGGCAGCAAAAGCTGGACGTTTGTCTTTTTTGCTGCGGAGGGCGCCAAAAGTGAAAAAAGGTGCTTTTGAGGCTAGAGTCGGCAGGAAAGCAGACGGGGCCAAATTGTGTGGGGCATTTGAAGGGGTTCCAGGAGGCAGTGAGGACCAGCATGACTTTTCCCCGCTGGCCCCTTTGCTGTGGCAGCAAAAGCTGGACGTTTGTCTTTTTTGCTGCGGAGGCTGCCAAAAGTGAAAAAAGGTGCTTTTGAGGCTAGAGTCGGCAGGAAAGCAGAGAGGGCCAAATTGTGTGGGGCATTTGAAGGGGTTCCAGGAGGCAGTGAGGACCAGCATGACTTTTCTCCGCTGGCCCCTTTGCTGTGGCAGCAAAAGCTGGACGTTTGTCTTTTTTGCTGCGGAGGGCGCCAAAAGTGAAAAAAGGTGCTTTTGAGGATAGAGTCGGCAGGAAAGCAGAGAGGGCCAAATTGTGTGGGGCATTTGAAGGGGTTCCAGGAGGCAGTGAGGACCAGCATGACTTTTCCCCGCTGGCCCCTTTGCTGTGGCAGCAAAAGCTGGACGTTTGTCTTTTTTGCTGCGGAGGGCGCCAAAAGTGAAAAAAGGTGCTTTTGAGGCTAGAGTCGGCAGGAAAGCAGAGAGGGCCAAATTGTGTGGGGCATTTGAAGGGGTTCCAGGAGGCAGTGAGGACCAGCATGACTTTTCCCCGCTGGCCCCTTTGCTGTGGCAGCAAAAGCTGGACGTTTGTCTTTTTTGCTGCGGAGGGCGCCAAAAGTGAAAAAAAGGTGCTTTTGAGGCTAGAGTCGGCAGGAAAGCAGAGAGGGCCAAATTGTGTGGGGCATTTGAAGGGGTTCCAGGAGGCAGTGAGGACCAGCATGACTTTTCCCCGCTGGCCCCTTTGCTGTGGCAGCAAAAGCTGAACGTTTGTCTTTTTTGCTGCGGAGGGCGCCAAAAGTGAAAAAAGGTGCTTTTGAGGATAGAGTCGGCAGGAAAGCAGAGAGGGCCAAATTGTGTGGGGCATTTGAAGGGGTTCCAGGAGGCAGTGAGGACCAGCATGACTTTTCCCCGCTGGCCCCTTTGCTGTGGCAGCAAAAGCTGGACGTTTGTCTTTTTTTGCTGCGGAGGGCGCCAAAAGTGAAAAAAGGTGCTTTTGAGGATAGAGTCGGCAGGAAAGCAGAGAGGGCCAAATTGTGTGAGGCATTTGAAGGGGTTCCAGGAGGCAGTGAGGACCAGCATGACTTTTCCCCGCTGGCCCCTTTGCTGTGGCAGCAAAAGCTGGACGTTTGTCTTTTTTGCTGCGGAGGGCGCCAAAAGTGAAAAAAGGTGCTTTTGAGGCTAGAGTCGGCAGGAAAGCAGAGAGGGCCAAATTGTGTGGGGCATTTGAAGGGGTTCCAGGAGGCAGTGAGGACCAGCATGACTTTTCCCCGCTGGCCCCTTTGCTGTGGCAGCAAAAGCTGGACGTTTGTCTTTTTTTGCTGCGGAAGGCGCCAAAAGTGAAAAAAGGTGCTTTTGAGGCTAGAGTCGGCAGGAAAGCAGAGAGGGCCAAATTGTGTGGGGCATTTGAAGGGGTTCCAGGAGGCAGTGAGGACCAGCATGACTTTTCCCCGCTGGCCCCTTTGCTGTGGCAGCAAAAGCTGGATGTTTGTCTTTTTTGCTGCGGAGGGCGCCAAAAGTGAAAAAAGGTGCTTTTGAGGCTAGAGTCGGCAGGAAAGCAGAGAGGGCCAAATTGTGTGGGGCATTTGAAGGGGTTCCAGGAGGCAGTGAGGACCAGCATGACTTTTCCCCGCTGGCCCCTTTGCTGTGGCAGCAAAAGCTGGACGTTTGTCTTTTTTGCTGCGGAGGGCGCCAAAAGTGAAAAAAGGTGCTTTTGAGGATAGAGTCGGCAGGAAAGCAGAGAGGGCCAAATTGTGTGGGGCATTTGAAGGGGTTCCAGGAGGCAGTGAGGACCAGCATGACTTTTCCCCGCTGGCCCCTTTGCTGTGGCAGCAAAAGCTGGACGTTTGTCTTTTTTGCTGCGGAGGGCGCCAAAAGTGAAAAAAGTTGCTTTTGAGGCTAGAGTCGGCAGGAAAGCAGAGAGGGCCAAATTGTGTGGGGCATTTGAAGGGGTTCCAGGAGGCAGTGAGGACCAGCATGACTTTTCCCCGCTGGCCCCTTTGCTGTGGCAGCAAAAGCTGGACGTTTGTCTTTTTGCTGCGGAGGGCGCCAAAAGTGAAAAAAGGTGCTTTTGAGGCTAGAGTCGGCAGGAAAGCAGAGAGGGCCAAATTGTGTGGGGCATTTGAAGGGGTTCCAGGAGGAGTGAGGACCAGCATGACTTTTCCCCGCTGGCCCCTTTGCTGTGGCAGCAAAAGCTGGACGTTTGTCTTTTTTGCTGCGGAGGGCGCCAAAAGTGAAAAAAGGTGCTTTTGAGGATAGAGTGGGCAGGAAAGCAGAGAGGGCCAAATTGTGTGGGGTATTTGAAGGGGTTCCAGGAGGCAGTGAGGACCAGCATGACTTTTCCCCGCTGGCCCCTTTGCTGTGGCAGCAAAAGCTGGACGTTTGTCTTTTTTGCTGCAGAGGGCGCCAAAAGTGAAAAAAGGTGCTTTTGAGGCTAGAGTCGGCAGGAAAGCAGAGAGGGCCAAATTGTGTGGGGCATTTGAAGGGGTTCCAGGAGGCAGTGAGGACCAGCATGACTTTTCCCCGCTGGCCCCTTTGCTGTGGCAGCAAAAGCTGGACGTTTGTCTTTTTTGCTGCGGAGGGCGCCAAAAGTGAAAAAAGGTGCTTTTGAGGATAGAGTCGGCAGGAAAGCAGAGAGGGCCAAATTGTGTGGGGCATTTGAAGGGGTTCCAGGAGGCAGTGAGGACCAGCATGACTTTTCCCCGCTGGCACCTTTGCTGTGGCAGCAAAAGCTGGACGTTTGTCTTTTTTGCTGCGGAGGGCGCCAAAAGTGAAAAAAGGTGCTTTTGAGGCTAGATTCCGCAGGAAAGCAGAGAGGGCCAAATTGTGTGGGGCATTTGAAGGGGTTCCAGGAGGCAGTGAGGACCAGCATGACTTTTCCCCGCTGGCCCCTTTGCTGTGGCAGCAAAAGCTGGACGTTTGTCTTTTTTGCTGCGGAGGGCGCCAAAAGTGAAAAAAAGGTGCTTTTGAGGCTAGAGTCGGCAGGAAAGCAGAGAGGGCCAAATTGTGTGGGGCATTTGAAGGGGTTCCAGGAGGCAGTGAGGACCAGCATGACTTTTCCCCGCTGGCCCCTTTGCTGTTGCAGCAAAAGCTGGACGTTTGTTTTTTTTGCTGCGGAGGGCGCCAAAAGTGAAAAAAGGTGCTTTTGAGGCTAGAGTCGGCAGGAAAGCAGAGGGGACCAAATTGTGTGGGGCATTTGAAGGGGTTCCAGGAGGCAGTGAGGACCACCATGACTTTTCCCCGCTGGCCCCTTTGCTGTGGCAGCAAAAGCTGGACGTTTGTCTTTTTTTGCTGCGGAAGGCGCCAAAAGTGAAAAAAGGTGCTTTTGAGGCTAGAGTCGGCAGGAAAGCAGAGAGGGCCAAATTGTGTGGGACATTTGAAGGGGTTCCAGGAGGCAGTGAGGACCAGCATGACTTTTCCCCGCTGGCCCCTTTGCTGTGGCAGCAAAAGCTGGACGTTTGTCTTTTTTGCTGCGGAGGGCGCCAAAAGTGAAAAAAGGTGCTTTTGAGGCTAGAGTCGGCAGGAAAGCAGAGAGGGCCAAATTGTGTGGGGCATTCGAAGGGGTTCCAGGAGGCAGTGAGGACCAGCATGACTTTTCCCCGCTGGCCCCTTTGCTGTGGCAGCAAAAGCTGGACGTTTGTCTTTTTTGCTGCGGAGGGCGCCAAAAGTGAAAAAAGGTGCTTTTGAGGCTAGAGTCGGCAGGAAAGCAGAGAGGGCCAAATTGTGTGGGGCATTTGAAGGGGTTCCAGGAGGCAGTGAGGACCAGCATGACTTTTCCCCGCTGGCCCCTTTGCTGTGGCAGCAAAAGCTGGACGTTTGTCTTTTTTGCTGCGGAGGGCGCCAAAAGTGAAAAAAGGTGCTTTTGAGGATAGAGTCGGCAGGAAAGCAGAGAGGGCCAAATTGTGTGGGGCATTTGAAGGGGTTCCAGGAGGCAGTGAGGACCAGCATGACTTTTCCTTGCTGGCCCCTTTGCTGTAGCAGCAAAAGCTGGACGTTTGTCTTTTTTGCTGCGGAGGGCGCCAAAAGTGAAAAAAGGTGCTTTTGAGGCTAGAGTCGGCAGGAAAGCAGAGAGGGCCAAATTGTGTGGGGCATTTGAAGGGGTTCCAGGAGGCAGTGAGGACCAGCATGACTTTTCCCCGCTGGCCCCTTTGCTGTGGCAGCAAAAGCTGGACGTTTGTCTTTTTTGCTGCAGAGGGCGCCAAAAGTGAAAAAAGGTGCTTTTGAGGCTAGAGTCGGCAGGAAAGCAGAGAGGGCCAAATTGTGTGGGGCATTTGAAGGGGTTCCAGGAGGCAGTGAGGACCAGCATGACTTTTCCCCGCTGGCCCCTTTGCTGTGGCAGCAAAAGCTGGACGTTTGTCTTTTTTGCTGCGGAGGGCGCCAAAAGTGAAAAAAGGTGCTTTTGAGGCTAGAGTCGGCAGGAAAGCAGAGAGGGCCAAATTGTGTGGGGCATTTGAAGGGGTTCCAGGAGGCAGTGAGGACCAGCATGACTTTTCCCCGCTGGCCCCTTTGCTGTGGCAGCAAAAGCTGAACGTTTGTCTTTTTTGCTGCGGAGGGCGCCAAAAGTGAAAAAAGGTGCTTTTGAGGCTATAGTCGGCAGGAAAGCAGAGAGGGCCAAATTGTGTGGGGCATTTGAAGGGGTTCCAGGAGGCAGTGAGGACCAGCATGACTTTTCCCCGCTGGCCCCTTTGCTGTGGCAGCAAAAGCTGGACGTTTGTCTTTTTTGCTGCGGAGGGCGCCAAAAGTGAAAAAAGGTGGTTTTGAGGCTAGAGTCGGCAGGAAAGCAGAGAGGGCCAAATTGTGTGAGGCATTTGAAGGGGTTCTAGGAGGCAGTGAGGACCAGCATGACTTTTCCCCGCTGGCCCCTTTGCTGTGGCAGCAAAAGCTGGACGTTTGTCTTTTTTGCTGCGGAGGGCGCCAAAAGTGAAAAAAGGTGCTTTTGAGGCTAGAGTCGGCAGGAAAGCAGAGAGGGCCAAATTGTGTGGGGCATTTGAAGGGGTTCCAGGAGGCAGTGAGGACCAGCATGACTTTTCCCCGCTGGCCCCTTTGCTGTGGCAGCAAAAGCTGGATGTTTGTCTTTTTTGCTGCGGAGGGCGCCAAAAGTGAAAAAAGGTGCTTTTGAGGCTAGAGTCGGCAGGAAAGCAGAGAGGGCCAAATTGTGTGGGGCATTTGAAGGGGTTCCAGGAGGCAGTGAGGACCAGCATGACTTTTCCCCGCTGGCCCCTTTGCTGTGGCAGCAAAAGCTGGACGTTTGTCTTTTTTGCTGCGGAGGGCGCCAAAAGTGAAAAAAGGTGCTTTTGAGGATAGAGTCGGCAGGAAAGCAGAGAGGGCCAAATTGTGTGGGGCATTTGAAGGGGTTCCAGGAGGCAGTGAGGACCAGCATGACTTTTCCCCGCTGGCCCCTTTGCTGTGGCAGCAAAAGCTGGACGTTTGTCTTTTTTGCTGCGGAGGGCGCCAAAAGTGAAAAAAGGTGCTTTTGAGGCTAGAGTCGGCAGGAAAGCAGAGAGGGCCAAATTGTGTGGGGCATTTGAAGGGGTTCCAGGAGGCAGTGAGGACCAGCATGACTTTTCCCCGCTGGCCCCTTTGCTGTGGCAGCAAAAGCTGGACGTTTGTCTTTTTTGCTGCGGAGGGCGCCAAAAGTGAAAAAAGGTGCTTTTGAGGCTAGAGTCGGCAGGAAAGCAGAGAGGGCCAAATTGTGTGGGGCATTTGAAGGGGTTCCAGGAGGCAGTGAGGACCAGCATGACTTTTCCCCGCTGGCCCCTTTGCTGTGGCAGCAAAAGCTGGACGTTTGTCTTTTTTGCTGCGGAGGGCGCCAAAAGTGAAAAAAGGTGCTTTTGAGGCTAGAGTCGGCAGGAAAGCAGAGAGGGCCAAATTCTGTGGGGCATTTGAAGGGGTTCTAGGAGGCAGTGAGGACCAGCATGACTTTTCCCCGCTGGCCCCTTTGCTGTGGCAGCAAAAGCTGGACGTTTGTCTTTTTTGCTGCGGAGGGCGCCAAAAGTGAAAAAAGGTGCTTTTGAGGATAGAGTCGGCAGGAAAGCAGAGAGGGCCAAATTGTGTGGGGTATTTGAAAGGGTTCCAGGAGGCAGTGAGGACCAGCATGACTTTTCCCCGCTGGCCCCTTTGCTGTGGCAGCAAAAGCTGGACGTTTGTCTTTTTTGCTGCGGAGGGCGCCAAAAGTGAAAAAAGGTGCTTTTGAGGATAGAGTCGGCAGGAAAGCAGAGAGGGCCAAATTGTGTGGGGCATTTGAAGGGGTTCCAGGAGGCAGTGAGGACCAGCATGACTTTTCCCCGCTGGCCCCTTTGCTGTGGCAGCAAAAGCTGGACGTTTGTCTTTTTTGCTGCGGAGGGCGCCAAAAGTGAAAAAAGGTGCTTTTGAGGCTAGAGTCGGCAGGAAAGCAGAGAGGGCCAAATTGTGTGGGGCATTTGAAGGGGTTCCAGGAGGCAGTGAGGACCAGCATGACTTTTCCCCGCTGGCCCCTTTGCTGTGGCAGCAAAAGCTGGACGTTTGTCTTTTTTGCTGCGGAGGGAGCCAAAAGTGAAAAAAGGTGCTTTTGAGGCTAGATTCCGCAGGAAAGCAGAGAGGGCCAAATTGTGTGGGGCATTTGAAGGGGTTCCAGGAGGCAGTGAGGACCAGCATGACTTTTCCCCACTGGCCCCTTTGCTGTGGCAGCAAAAGCTGGACGTTTGTCTTTTTTGCTGCGGAGGGCGCCAAAAGTGAAAAAAGGTGCTTTTGAGGCTAGAGTCGGCAGGAAAGCAGAGGGGGCCAAATTGTGTGGGGCATTTGAAGGGGTTCCAGGAGGCAGTGAGGACCACCATGACTTTTCCCCGCTGGCCCCTTTGCTGTGGCAGCAAAAGCTGGACGTTTGTCTTTTTTTGCTGCGGAAGGCGCCAAAAGTGAAAAAAGGTGCTTTTGAGGCTAGAGTCGGCAGGAAAGCAGAGAGGGCCAAATTGTGTGGGGCATTTGAAGGGGTTCCAGGAGGCAGTGAGGACCAGCATGACTTTTCCCCGCTGGCCCCTTTGCTGTGGCAGCAAAAGCTGGACGTTTGTCTTTTTTGCTGCGGAGGGCGCCAAAAGTGAAAAAAGGTGCTTTTGAGGCTAGAGTCGGCAGGAAAGCAGAGAGGGCCAAATTGTGTGGGGCATTTGAAGGGGTTCCAGGAGGCAGTGAGGACCAGCATGACTTTTCCCCGCTGGCCCCTTTGCTGTGGCAGCAAAAGCTGGACGTTTGTCTTTTTTGCTGCGGAGGGCGCCAAAAGTGAAAAAAGGTGCTTTTGAGGCTAGAGTCGGCAGGAAAGCAGAGAGGGCCAAATTGTGTGGGGCATTTGAAGGGGTTCCAGGAGGCAGTGAGGACCAGCATGACTTTTCCCCGCTGGCCCCTTTGCTGTGGCAGCAAAAGCTGGACGTTTGTCTTTTTTGCTGCGGAGGGCGCCAAAAGTGAAAAAAGGTGCTTTTGAGGCTAGAGTCGGCAGGAAAGCAGAGAGGGCCAAATTGTGTGGGGCATTTGAAGGGGTTCTAGGAGGCAGTGAGGACCAGCATGACTTTTCCCCGCTGGCCCCTTTGCTGTGGCAGCAAAAGCTGGACGTTTGTCTTTTTTGCTGCGGAGGGCGCCAAAAGTGAAAAAAGGTGCTTTTGAGGCTAGAGTCGGCAGGAAAGCAGAGAGGGCCAAATTGTGTGGGGCATTTGAAGGGGTTCCAGGAGGCAGTGAGGACCAGCATGACTTTTCCCCGCTGGCCCCTTTGCTGTGGCAGCAAAAGCTGGACGTTTGTCTTTTTTGCTGCGGAGGGCGCCAAAAGTGAAAAAAGGTGCTTTTGAGGATAGAGTCGGCAGGAAAGCAGAGAGGGCCAAATTGTGTGGGGCATTTGAAGGGGTTCCAGGAGGCAGTGAGGACCAGCATGACTTTTCCCCGCTGGCCCCTTTGCTGTGGCAGCAAAAGCTGGACGTTTGTCTTTTTTGCTGCGGAGGGCGCCAAAAGTGAAAAAAGGTGCTTTTGAGGATAGAGTCGGCAGGAAAGCAGAGAGGGCCAAATTGTGTGGGGCATTCGAAGGGGTTCCAGGAGGCAGTGAGGACCAGCATGACTTTTCCCCGCTGGCCCCTTTGCTGTGGCAGCAAAAGCTGGACGTTTGTCTTTTTTGCTGCGGAGGGCGCCAAAAGTGAAAAAAGGTGCTTTTGAGGCTAGAGTCGGCAGGAAAGCAGAGAGGGCCAAATTGTGTGGGGCATTTGAAGGGGTTCCAGGAGGCAGTGAGGACCAGCATGACTTTTCCCCGCTGGCCCCTTTGCTGTGGCAGCAAAAGCTGGACGTTTGTCTTTTTTGCTGCGGAGGGCGCCAAAAGTGAAAAAAGGTGCTTTTGAGGCTAGAGTCGGCAGGAAAGCAGAGAGGGCCAAATTGTGTGGGGCATTTGAAGGGGTTCCAGGAGGCAGTGAGGACCAGCATGACTTTTCCCCGCTGGCCCCTTTGCTGTGGCAGCAAAAGCTGGACGTTTGTCTTTTTTGCTGCAGAGGGCGCCAAAAGTGAAAAAAGGTGCTTTTGAGGATAGAGTCGGCAGGAAAGCAGAGAGGGCTAAATTGTGTGGGGCATTTGAAGGGGTTCCAGGAGGCAGTGAGGACCAGCATGACTTTTCCCCGCTGGCCCCTTTGCTGTGGCAGCAAAAGCTGGACGTTTGTCTTTTTTGCTGCGGAGGGCGCCAAAAGTGAAAAAAGGTGCTTTTGAGGCTAGAGTCGGCAGGAAAGCAGAGAGGGCCAAATTGTGTGGGGCATTTGAAGGGGTTCTAGGAGGCAGTGAGGACCAGCATGACTTTTCCCCGCTGGCCCCTTTGCTGTGGCAGCAAAAGCTGGACGTTTGTCTTTTTTGCTGCGGAGGGCGCCAAAAGTGAAAAAAGGTGCTTTTGAGGCTAGAGTCGGCAGGAAAGCAGAGAGGGCCAAATTGTGTGGGGCATTTGAAGGGGTTCCAGGAGGCAGTGAGGACCAGCATGACTTTTCCCCGCTGGCCCCTTTGCTGTGGCAGCAAAAGCTGGACGTTTGTCTTTTTTGCTGCAGAGGGCGCCAAAAGTGAAAAAAGGTGCTTTTGAGGCTAGAGTCGGCAGGAAAGCAGAGAGGGCCAAATTGTGTGGGGCATTTGAAGGGGTTCTAGGAGGCAGTGAGGACCAGCATGACTTTTCCCCGCTGGCCCCTTTGCTGTGGCAGCAAAAGCTGGACGTTTGTCTTTTTTGCTGCGGAGGGCGCCAAAAGTGAAAAAAGGTGCTTTTGAGGCTAGAGTCGGCAGGAAAGCAGAGAGGGCCAAATTGTGTGGGGCATTTGAAGGGGTTCCAGGAGGCAGTGAGGACCAGCATGACTTTTCCCCGCTGGCCCCTTTGCTGTGGCAGCAAAAGCTGGACGTTTGTCTTTTTTGCTGCGGAGGGCGCCAAAAGTGAAAAAAGGTGCTTTTGAGGCTAGAGTCGGCAGGAAAGCAGAGAGGGCCAAATTGTGTGGGGCATTTGAAGGGGTTCCAGGAGGCAGTGAGGACCAGCATGACTTTTCCCCGCTGGCCCCTTTGCTGTGGCAGCAAAAGCTGGACGTTTGTCTTTTTTGCTGCAGAGGGCGCCAAAAGTGAAAAAAGGTGCTTTTGAGGCTAGAGTCGGCAGGAAAGCAGAGAGGGCCAAATTGTGTGGGGCATTTGAAGGGGTTCCAGGAGGCAGTGAGGACCAGCATGACTTTTCCCCGCTGGCCCCTTTGCTGTGGCAGCAAAAGCTGGACGTTTGTCTTTTTTGCTGCGGAGGGCGCCAAAAGTGAAAAAAGGTGCTTTTGAGGATAGAGTCGGCAGGAAAGCAGAGAGGGCCAAATTGTGTGGGGCATTTGAAGGGGTTCCAGGAGGCAGTGAGGACCAGCATGACTTTTCCCCGCTGGCCCCTTTGCTGTGGCAGAAAAAGCTGGACGTTTGTCTTTTTTGCTGCGGAGGGCGCCAAAAGTGAAAAAAGGTGCTTTTGAGGCTAGAGTCGGCAGGAAAGCAGAGAGGGCCAAATTGTGTGGGGCATTTGAAGGGGTTCAAGGAGGCAGTGAGGACCAGCATGACTTTTCCCCGCTGGCCCCTTTGCTGTGGCAGCAAAAGCTGGACGTTTGTCTTTTTTGCTGCGGAGGGCGCCAAAAGTGAAAAAAGGTGCTTTTGAGGCTAGAGTCGGCAGGAAAGCAGAGAGGGCCAAATTGTGTGGGGCATTTGAAGGGGTTCCAGGAGGCAGTGAGGACCAGCATGACTTTTCCCCGCTGGCCCCTTTGCTGTGGCAGCAAAAGCTGGACGTTTGTCTTTTTTGCTGCAGAGGGCGCCAAAAGTGAAAAAAGGTGCTTTTGAGGATAGAGTGGGCAGGAAAGCAGAGAGGGCTAAATTGTGTGGGGCATTTGAAGGGGTTCCAGGAGGCAGTGAGGACCAGCATGACTTTTCCCCGCTGGCCCCTTTGCTGTGGCAGCAAAAGCTGGACGTTTGTCTTTTTTGCTGCGGAGGGCGCCAAAAGTGAAAAAAGGTGCTTTTGAGGCTAGAGTCGGCAGGAAAGCAGAGAGGGCCAAATTGTGTGGGGCATTTGAAGGGGTTCCAGGAGGCAGTGAGGACCAGCATGACTTTTCCCCGCTGGCCCCTTTGCTGTGGCAGCAAAAGCTGGACGTTTGTCTTTTTTGCTGCGGAGGGCGCCAAAAGTGAAAAAAGGTGCTTTTGAGGATAGAGTCGGCAGGAAAGCAGAGAGGGCCAAATTGTGTGGGGCATTTGAAGGGGTTCCAGTAGGCAGTGAGGACCAGCATGACTTTTCCCCGCTGGCCCCTTTGCTGTGGCAGCAAAAGCTGGACGTTTGTCTTTTTTGCTGCAGAGGGCGCCAAAAGTGAAAAAAGGTGCTTTTGAGGCTAGAGTCGGCAGGAAAGCAGAGAGGGCCAAATTGTGTGGGGCATTTGAAGGGGTTCCAGGAGGCAGTGAGGACCAGCATGACTTTTCCCCGCTGGCCCCTTTGCTGTGGCAGCAAAAGCTGGACGTTTGTCTTTTTTGCTGCGGAGGGCGCCAAAAGTGAAAAAAGGTGCTTTTGAGGCTAGAGTCGGCAGGAAAGCAGAGAGGGCCAAATTGTGTGGAGCATTTGAAGGGGTTCCAGGAGGCAGTGAGGACCAGCATGACTTTTCCCCGCTGGCCCCTTTGCTGTGGCAGCAAAAGCTGGACGTTTGTCTTTTTTGCTGCGGAGGGCGCCAAAAGTGAAAAAAGGTGCTTTTGAGGCTAGAGTCGGCAGGAAAGCAGAGAGGGCCAAATTGTGTGGGGCATTTGAAGGGGTTCCAGGAGGCAGTGAGGACCAGCATGACTTTTCCCCGCTGGCCCCTTTGCTGTGGCAGCAAAAGCTGGACGTTTGTCTTTTTTGCTGTGGACGGCGCCAAAAGTGAAAAAAGGTGCTTTTGAGGATAGAGTCGGCAGGAAAGCAGAGAGGGCCAAATTGTGTGGGGCATTTGAAGGGGTTCCAGGAGGCAGTGAGGACCACCATGACTTTTCCCTGCTGGCCCCTTTGCTGTGGCAGCAAAAGCTGGACGTTTGTCTTTTTTGCTGCGGAGGGCGCCAAAAGTGAAAAAAGGTGCTTTTGAGGCTAGAGTGGGCAGGAAAGCAGAGAGGGCCAAATTGTGTGGGGCATTTGAAGGGGTTCCAGGAGGCAGTGAGGACCAGCATGACTGTTCCCCGCTGGCCCCTTTGCTGTGGCAGCAAAAGCTGGACGTTTGTCTTTTTTGCTGCGGAGGGCACCAAAAGTGAAAAAAGGTGCTTTTGAGGATAGAGTGGGCAGGAAAGCAGAGAGGGCCAAATTGTGTGGGGCATTTGAAGGGGTTCCAGGAGGCAGTGAGGACCAGCATGACTTTTCCCCGCTGGCCCCTTTGCTGTGGCAGCAAAAGCTGGACGTTTGTCTTTTTTGCTGCGGAGGGCGCCAAAAGTGAAAAAAGGTGCTTTTGAGGCTAGAGTCGGCAGGAAAGCAGAGAGGGCCAAATTGTGTGGGGCATTTGAAGGGGTTCCAGGAGGCAGTGAGGACCAGCATGACTTTTCCCCGCTGGCCCCTTTGCTGTGGCAGCAAAAGCTGGACGTTTGTCTTTTTTGCTGCGGAGGGCGCCAAAAGTGAAAAAAGGTGCTTTTGAGGCTAGAGTCGGCAGGAAAGCAGAGAGGGCCAAATTGTGTGGGGCATTTGAAGGGGTTCCAGGAGGCAGTGAGGACCAGCATGACTTTTCCCCGCTGGCCCCTTTGCTGTGGCAGCAAAAGCTGGACGTTTGTCTTTTTTGCTGCGGAGGGCGCCAAAAGTGAAAAAAGGTGCTTTTGAGGCTAGAGTCGGCAGGAAAGCAGAGAGGGCCAAATTGTGTGGGGCATTTGAAGGGGTTCCAGGAGGCAGTGAGGACCAGCATGACTTTTCCCCGCTGGCCCCTTTGCTGTGGCAGCAAAAGCTGGACGTTTGTCTTTTTTGCTGCGGAGGGCGCCAAAAGTGAAAAAAGGTGCTTTTGAGGCTAGAGTCGGCAGGAAAGCAGAGAGGGCCAAATTGTGTGGGGCATTTGAAGGGGTTCCAGGAGGCAGTGAGGACCAGCATGACTTTTCCTTGCTGGCCCCTTTGCTGTAGCAGCAAAAGCTGGACGTTTGTCTTTTTTGCTGCGGAGGGCGCCAAAAGTGAAAAAAGGTGCTTTTGAGGATAGAGTCGGCAGGAAAGCAGAGAGGGCCAAATTGTGTGGGGCATTTGAAGGGGTTCCAGGAGGCAGTGAGGACCAGCATGACTTTTCCCCGCTGGCCCCTTTGCTGTGGCAGCAAAAGCTGGACGTTTGTCTTTTTTGCTGCAGAGGGCGCCAAAAGTGAAAAAAGGTGCTTTTGAGGCTAGAGTCGGCAGGAAAGCAGAGAGGGCTAAATTGTGTGGGGCATTTGAAGGGGTTCCAGGAGGCAGTGAGGACCAGCATGACTTTTCCCCGCTGGCCCCTTTGCTGTGGCAGCAAAAGCTGGACGTTTGTCTTTTTTGCTGCGGAGGGCGCCAAAAGTGAAAAAAGGTGCTTTTGAGGCTAGAGTCGGCAGGAAAGCAAGAGGGCCAAATTGTGTGGGGCATTTGAAGGGGTTCCAGGAGGCAGTGAGGACCAGCATGACTTTTCCCCGCTGGCCCCTTTGCTGTGGCAGCAAAAGCTGGACGTTTGTCTTTTTTGCTGCGGAGGGCGCCAAAAGTGAAAAAAGGTGCTTTTGAGGATAGAGTCGGCAGGAAAGCAGAGAGGGCCAAATTGTGTGGGGCATTTGAAGGGGTTCCAGGAGGCAGTGAGGACCAGCATGACTTTTCCCCGCTGGCCCCTTTGCTGTGGCAGCAAAAGCTGGACGTTTGTCTTTTTTGCTGCGGAGGGCGCCAAAAGTGAAAAAAGGTGCTTTTGAGGCTAGAGTCGGCAGGAAAGCAGAGAGGGCCAAATTGTGTGGGGCATTTGAAGGGGTTCCAGGAGGCAGTGAGGACCAGCATGACTTTTCCCCGCTGGCCCCTTTGCTGTGGCAGCAAAAGCTGGACGTTTGTCTTTTTTGCTGCGGAGGGCGCCAAAAGTGAAAAAAGGTGCTTTTGAGGCTAGAGTCGGCAGGAAAGCAGAGAGGGCCAAATTGTGTGGGGCATTTGAAGGGGTTCCAGGAGGCAGTGAGGACCAGCATGACTTTTCCCCGCTGGCCCCTTTGCTGTGGCAGCAAAAGCTGGACGTTTGTCTTTTTTGCTGCGGAGGGCGCCAAAAGTGAAAAAAGGTGCTTTTGAGGCTAGAGTCGGCAGGAAAGCAGAGAGGGCCAAATTGTGTGGGGCATTTGAAGGGGTTCCAGGAGGCAGTGAGGACCAGCATGACTTTTCCCCGCTGGCCCCTTTGCTGTGGCAGCAAAAGCTGGACGTTTGTCTTTTTTGCTGCGGAGGGCGCCAAAAGTGAAAAAAGGTGCTTTTGAGGCTAGAGTCGGCAGGAAAGCAGAGAGGGCCAAATTGTGTGGGGCATTTGAAGGGGTTCCAGGAGGCAGTGAGGACCAGCATGACTTTTCCCCGCTGGCCCCTTTGCTGTGGCAGCAAAAGCTGGACGTTTGTCTTTTTTGCTGCGGAGGGCGCCAAAAGTGAAAAAAGGTGCTTTTGAGGCTAGAGTCGGCAGGAAAGCAGAGAGGGCCAAATTGTGTGGGGCATTTGAAGGGGTTCCAGGAGGCAGTGAGGACCAGCATGACTTTTCCCCGCTGGCCCCTTTGCTGTGGCAGCAAAAGCTGGACGTTTGTCTTTTTTGCTGCGGAGGGCGCCAAAAGTGAAAAAAGGTGCTTTTGAGGCTAGAGTCGGCAGGAAAGCAGAGAGGGCCAAATTGTGTGGGGCATTTGAAGGGGTTCCAGGAGGCAGTGAGGACCAGCATGACTTTTCCCCGCTGGCCCCTTTGCTGTGGCAGCAAAAGCTGGACGTTTGTCTTTTTTGCTGCGGAGGGCGCCAAAAGTGAAAAAAGGTGCTTTTGAGGCTAGAGTCGGCAGGAAAGCAGAGAGGGCCAAATTGTGTGGGGCATTTGAAGGGGTTCCAGGAGGCAGTGAGGACCAGCATGACTTTTCCCCGCTGGCCCCTTTGCTGTGGCAGCAAAAGCTGGACGTTTGTCTTTTTTGCTGCGGAGGGCGCCAAAAGTGAAAAAAGGTGCTTTTGAGGCTAGAGTCGGCAGGAAAGCAGAGAGGGCCAAATTGTGTGGGGCATTTGAAGGGGTTCCAGGAGGCAGTGAGGACCAGCATGACTTTTCCCCGCTGGCCCCTTTGCTGTGGCAGCAAAAGCTGGACGTTTGTCTTTTTTGCTGCGGAGGGCGCCAAAAGTGAAAAAAGGTGCTTTTGAGGCTAGAGTCGGCAGGAAAGCAGAGAGGGCCAAATTGTGTGGGGCATTTGAAGGGGTTCCAGGAGGCAGTGAGGACCAGCATGACTTTTCCCCGCTGGCCCCTTTGCTGTGGCAGCAAAAGCTGGACGTTTGTCTTTTTTGCTGCGGAGGGCGCCAAAAGTGAAAAAAGGTGCTTTTGAGGCTAGAGTCGGCAGGAAAGCAGAGAGGGCCAAATTGTGTGGGGCATTTGAAGGGGTTCCAGGAGGCAGTGAGGACCAGCATGACTTTTCCCCGCTGGCCCCTTTGCTGTGGCAGCAAAAGCTGGACGTTTG
>NW_028127683.1:0-24546 GCF_965231255.1 Vanellus vanellus | reverse complement strand
GTGGCATTTGAAGAGGTTCCAGGAGGCAATGAGGACCAGCATTACTTTTCCCCGCTGGCACCTTTGCTGTGGCAGCAAAAGCTGGACGTTTGTCTTTTTTGCTCCGGAGGTTGCCGAAAGCGAAAACAGGTGCTTTTGAGGATGGAGTACGCAGGAAAGCAGAGAGGGCCAAATAGTCTGGAGCATTTGAAAGGGTTCCAGGAGGCAGTGAGAACCAGCATTACTTTTCCCGGCTGGCACCTTTGCTGTGGCAGCAAAACCTGGACGTTTGTCTTTTTTGCTCCGGAGGTTGCCGAAAGCGAAAACAGGTGCTTTTGAGGATGGAGTCCGCAGGAAAGCAGAGAGGGCCAAATTGTCTGTGGCATTTGAAGAGGTTCCAGGACGCAGTGAGAACCAGCATTACTTTTCCCCGCTGGCACCTTTGCTGTGGCAGTAAAACCTGGACGTTTGTCTTTTTTGCTCTGGAGGCTGCCGAAAGCGAAAACAGGTGCTTTTGAGGATGGAGTCCGCAGGAAAGCAGAGAGGGCCAAATTGTCTGGGGCATTTGAAAGAGTTCTAGGAGGTAGTGAGAACCAGCATTACTTTTCCCCGCTGGCACCTTTGCTATGGCAGCAAAACCTGGACGTTTGTCTTTTTTGCTCCGGAGGCTGCCGAAAGCGAAAACAGGTGCTTTTGAGGATGGAGTCCGCAGGAAAGCAGAGAGGGCCAAATTGTCTGTGGCATTTGAAAGAGTTCCAGGAGGCAGTGAGAACCAGCATTACTTTTCCCGGCTGGCACCTTTGCTGTGGCAGCAAAAGCTGGACGTTTGTCTTTTTTGCTCCGGAGGCTGCCGAAAGCGAAAACAGGTGCTTTTGAGGATGCAATCCGCAGGAAAGCAGAGAGGGCCAAATAGTCTGGGGCATTTGAAAGGGTTCCAGGAGGCAGTGAGAACCAGCATTACTTTTCCCCGCTGGCACCTTTGCTGTGGCAGCAAAAGCTGGACGTTTGTCTTTTTTGCTCCGGAGGCTGCCGAAAGCGAAAACAGGTGCTTTTGAGGATGGAGTCCGCAGGAAAGCAGAGAGGGCCAAATTGTCTGGGGCATTTGAAAGAGTTCTAGGAGGTAGTTAGAACCAGCATTACTTTTCCCCGCTGGCACCTTTGCTGTGGCAGCAAAACCTGGACGTTTGTCTTTTTTGCTCTGGAGGCTGCCGAAAGCGAAAACAGGTGCTTTTGAGGATGGAGTCCGCAGGAAAGCAGAGAGGGCCAAATTGTCTGTGGCATTTGAAAGAGTTCTAGGAGGTACTGAGAACCAGCATTACTTTTCCCGGCTGGCACTTTGCTGTGGCAGCAAAAGCTGGACGTTTGTCTTTTTTGCTCCGGAGGCTGCCGAAAGCGAAAACAGGTGCTTTTGAGGATGCAATCCGCAGGAAAGCAGAGAGGGCCAAATTGTCTGGGGCATTTGAAAGAGTTCCAGGAGGCAGTGAGAACCAGCATTACTTTTCCCCGCTGGCACCTTTGCTGTGGCAGCAAAAGCTGGACGTTTGTCTTTTTTGCTCCGGAGGCTGCCGAAAGCGAAAACAGGTGCTTTTGAGGATGGAGTCCGCAGGAAAGCAGAGAGGGCCAAATTGTCTGGGGCATTTGAAAGAGTTCCAGGAGGCAGTGAGAACCAGCATTACTTTTCCCCGGTGGCACCTTTGCTATGGCAGCAAAAGCTGGACGTTTGTCTTTTTTGCTCCGCAGGTTGCCGAAAGCGAAAACAGGTGCTTTTGAGAATGGAGTCCGCAGGAAAGCAGAGAGGGCCAAATTGTCTGGGGCATTTGAAAGGGTTCCAGGAGGCAGTGAGAACCAGCATTACTTTTCCCCGCTGGCACCTTTGCTGTGGCAGCAAAAGCTGGACGTTTGTCTTTTTTGCTCCGGAGGCTGCCGAAAGCGAAAACAGGTGCTTTTGAGGATGGAGTCCGCAGGAAAGCAGAGAGGGCCAAATTGTCTGTGGCATTTGAAGAGGTTCCAGGAGGCAATGAGGACCAGCATTACTTTTCCCCGCTGGCACCTTTGCTGTGGCAGCAAAAGCTGGACGTTTGTCTTTTTTGCTCCGGAGGCTGCCGAAAGCGAAAACAGGTGCTTTTGAGGATGGAGTCCGCAGGAAAGCAGAGAGGGCCAAATTGTCTGTTGCATTTGAAGAGGTTCCAGGACGCAGTGAGAACCAGCATTACTTTTCCCGCTGGCCACCTTTGCTGTGGCAGCAAAACCTGGACGTTTGTACTTTTTGCTCTGGAGGCTGCCGAAAGCGAAAACAGGTGCTTTTGAGGATGGAGTCCGCAGAAAAGCAGAGAGGGCCAAATTGTCTGGGGCATTTGAAAGAGTTCTAGGAGGTAGTTAGAACCAGCATTACTTTTCCCCGCTGGCACCTTTGCTGTGGCAGCAAAACCTGGACGTTTGTCTTTTTTGCTCCTGAGGATGCCGAAAGCGAAAACAGGTGCTTTTGAGGATGGAGTCCGCAGGAAAGCAGAGAGGGCCAAATTGTCTGTGGCATTTGAAAGAGTTCTAGGAGGCAGTGAGAACCAGCATTACTTTTCCCCGCTGGCACCTTTGCTGTGGCAGCAAAACCTGGACGTTTGTCTTTTTTGCTCCGGAGGCTGCCGAAAGCGAAAACAGGTGCTTTTGAGGATGGAGTCCGCAGGAAAGCAGAGAGGGCCAAATTGTCTGTGGCATTTGAAGAGGTTCCAGGAGGCAATGAGGACCAGCATTACTTTTCCCCGCTGGCACCTTTGCTGTGGCAGCAAAAGCTGGACGTTTGTCTTTTTTGCTCCGGAGGTTGCCGAAAGCGAAAACAGGTGCTTTTGAGGATGGAGTACGCAGGAAAGCAGAGAGGGCCAAATAGTCTGGAGCATTTGAAAGGGTTCCAGGAGGCAGTGAGAACCAGCATTACTTTTCCCGGCTGGCACCTTTGCTGTGGCAGCAAAACCTGGACGTTTGTCTTTTTTGCTCCGGAGGTTGCCGAACGCGAAAACAGGTGCTTTTGAGGATGGAGTCCGCAGGAAAGCAGAGAGGGCCAAATTGTCTGTGGCATTTGAAGAGGTTCCAGGACGCAGTGAGAACCAGCATTACTTTTCCCCGCTGGCACCTTTGCTGTGGCAGTAAAACCTGGACGTTTGTCTTTTTTTGCTCCGGAGGCTGCCGAAAGCGAAAACAGGTGCTTTTGAGGATGGAGTCCGCAGGAAAGCAGAGAGGGCCAAATTGTCTGGGGCATTTGAAAGAGTTCTAGGAGGTAGTGAGAACCAGCATTACTTTTCCCCGCTGGCACCTTTGCTGTGGCAGCAAAAGCTGGACGTTTGTCTTTTTTGCTCTGGAGGCTGCCGAAAGCGAAAACAGGTGCTTTTGAGGATGGAGTCCGCAGGAAAGCAGAGAGGGCCAAATTGTCTGTGGCATTTGAAAGAGTTCCAGGAGGCAGTGAGAACCAGCATTACTTTTCCCGGCTGGCACCTTTGCTGTGGCAGCAAAACCTGGACGTTTGTCTTTTTTGCTCCTGAGGCTGCCGAAAGCGAAAACAGGTGCTTTTGAGGATGGAGTCCGCAGGAAAGCAGAGAGGGCCATATTGTCTGTGGCATTTGAAAGAGTTCCAGGAGGCAGTGAGAACCAGCATTACTTTTCCCGGCTGGCACCTTTGCTGTGGCAGCAAAAGCTGGACGTTTGTCTTTTTTGCTCCGGAGGCTGCCGAAAGCGAAAACAGGTGCTTTTGAGGATGGAGTCCGCAGGAAAGCAGAGAGGGCCAAATTGTCTGTGGCATTTGAAGAGGTTCCAGGAGGCAATGAGGACCAGCATTACTTTTCCCCGCTGGCACCTTTGCTGTGGCAGCAAAAGCTGGACGTTTGTCTTTTTTGCTCCGGAGGTTGCCGAAAGCGAAAACAGGTGCTTTTGAGGATGGAGTATGCAGGAAAGCAGAGAGGGCCAAATAGTCTGGAGCATTTGAAAGGGTTCCAGGAGGCAGTGAGAACCAGCATTACTTTTCCCGGCTGGCACCTTTGCTGTGGCAGCAAAACCTGGATGTTTGTCTTTTTTGCTCCGGAGGTTGCCGAACGCGAAAACAGGTGCTTTTGAGGATGGAGTCCGCAGGAAAGCAGAGAGGGCCAAATTGTCTGTGGCATTTGAAGAGGTTCCAGGACGCAGTGAGAACCAGCATTACTTTTCCCCGCTGGCACCTTTGCTGTGGCAGTAAAACCTGGACGTTTGTCTTTTTTGCTCTGGAGGCTGCCGAAAGCGAAAACAGGTGCTTTTGAGGATGGAGTCCGCAGGAAAGCAGAGAGGGCCAAATTGTCTGGGGCATTTGAAAGAGTTCTAGGAGGTAGTGAGAACCAGCATTACTTTTCCCCGCTGGCACCTTTGCTATGGCAGCAAAACCTGGACGTTTGTCTTTTTTGCTCTGGAGGCTGCCGAAAGCGAAAACAGGTGCTTTTGAGGATGGAGTCCGCAGGAAAGCAGAGAGGGCCATATTGTCTGTGGCATTTGAAAGAGTTCCAGGAGGCAGTGAGAACCAGCATTACTTTTCCCGGCTGGCACCTTTGCTGTGGCAGCAAAAGCTGGACGTTTGTCTTTTTTGCTCCGGAGGCTGCCGAAAGCGAAAACAGGTGCTTTTGAGGATGCAATCCGCAGGAAAGCAGAGAGGGCCAAATTGTCTGTGGCATTTGAAGAGGTTCCAGGAGGCAATGAGGACCAGCATTACTTTTCCCCGCTGGCACCTTTGCTGTGGCAGCAAAAGCTGGACGTTTGTCTTTTTTGCTCCGGAGGCTGCCGAAAGCGAAAACAGGTGCTTTTGAGGATGGAGTCCGCAGGAAAGCAGAGAGGGCCAAATTGTCTGTGGCATTTGAAGAGGTTCCAGGAGGCAGTGAGAACCAGCATTACTTTTCCCCGCTGGCACCTTTGCTGTGGCAGCAAAAGCTGGACGTTTGTACTTTTTGCTCTGGAGGCTGCCGAAAGCGAAAACAGGTGCTTTTGAGGATGGAGTCCGCAGGAAAGCAGAGAGGGCCAAATTGTCTGGGGCATTTGAAAGAGTTCTAGGAGGTAGTTAGAACCAGCATTACTTTTCCCCGCTGGCACCTTTGCTGTGGCAGCAAAACCTGGACGTTTGTCTTTTTTGCTCTGGAGGCTGCCGAAAGCGAAAACAGGTGCTTTTGAGGATGGAGTCCGCAGGAAAGCAGAGAGGGCCAAATTGTCTGTGGCATTTGAAAGAGTTCTAGGAGGTACTGAGAACCAGCATTACTTTTCCCGGCTGGCACCTTTGCTGTGGCAGCAAAAGCTGGACGTTTGTCTTTTTTGCTCCGGAGGCTGCCGAAAGCGAAAACAGGTGCTTTTGAGGATGCAATCCGCAGGAAAGCAGAGAGGGCCAAATTGTCTGGGGCATTTGAAAGAGTTCCAGGAGGCAGTGAGAACCAGCATTACTTTTCCCCGCTGGCACCTTTGCTGTGGCAGCAAAAGCTGGACGTTTGTCTTTTTTGCTCCGGAGGCTGCCGAAAGCGAAAACAGGTGCTTTTGAGGATGGAGTCCGCAGGAAAGCAGAGAGGGCCAAATTGTCTGTGGCATTTGAAGAGGTTCCAGGAGGCAATGAGGACCAACATTACTTTTCCCCGCTGGCATCTTTGCTGTGGCAGCAAAAGCTGGACGTTTGTCTTTTTTGCTCCGGAGGCTGCCGAAAGCGAAAACAGGTGCTTTTGAGGATGGAGTCCGCAGGAAAGCAGAGAGGGCCAAATTGTCTGTTGCATTTGAAGAGGTTCCAGGACGCAGTGAGAACCAGCATTACTTTTCCCCGCTGGCACCTTTGCTGTGGCAGCAAAAGCTGGACGTTTGTCTTTTTTGCTCCGCAGGTTGCCGAAATCGAAAACAGGTGCTTTTGAGAATGGAGTCCGCAGGAAAGCAGAGAGGGCCAAATTGTCTGGGGCATTTGAAAGGGTTCCAGGAGGCAGTGAGAACCAGCATTACTTTTCCCCGCTGGCACCTTTTCTGTGGCAGCAAAAGCTGGACGTTTGTCTTTTTTGCTCCGGAGGCTGCCGAAAGCGAAAACAGGTGCTTTTGAGAATGGAGTCCGCAGGAAAGCAGAGAGGGCCAAATTGTCTGTGGCATTTGAAAAGGTTCCAGGAGGCAATGAGGACCAGCATTACTTTTCCCCGCTGGCACCTTTGCTGTGGCAGCAAAAGCTGGACGTTTGTCTTTTTTGCTCCGGAGGCTGCCGAAAGCGAAAACAGGTGCTTTTGAGGATGGAGTACGCAGGAAAGCAGAGAGGGCCAAATAGTCTGGAGCATTTGAAAGGGTTCCAGGAGGCAGTGAGAACCAGCATTACTTTTCCCGGCTGGCACCTTTGCTGTGGCAGCAAAAGCTGGACGTTTGTCTTTTTTGCTCCGGAGGTTGCCGAAAGCGAAAACAGGTGCTTTTGAGGATGGAGTCCGCAGGAAAGCAGAGAGGGCCAAATTGTCTGTGGCATTTTAAGAGGTTCCAGGACGCAGTGAGAACCAGCATTACTTTTCCCCGCTGGCACCTTTGCTGTGGCAGTAAAACCTGGACGTTTGTCTTTTTTGCTCTGGAGGCTGCCGAAAGCGAAAACAGGTGCTTTTGAGGATGGAGTCCGCAGGAAAGCAGAGAGGGCCAAATTGTCTGGGGCATTTGAAAGAGTTCTAGGAGGTAGTGAGAACCAGCATTACTTTTCCCCGCTGGCACCTTTGCTATGGCAGCAAAACCTGGACGTTTGTCTTTTTTGCTCTGGAGGCTGCCGAAAGCGAAAACAGGTGCTTTTGAGGATGGAGTCCGCAGGAAAGCAGAGAGGGCCAAATTGTCTGTGGCATTTGAAAGAGTTCTAGGAGGTAGTGAGAACCAGCATTACTTTTCCCGGCTGGCACCTTTGCTGTGGCAGCAAAACCTGGACGTTTGTCTTTTTTGCTCCTGAGGCTGCCGAAAGCGAAAACAGGTGCTTTTGAGGATGGAGTCCGCAGGAAAGCAGAGAGGGCCATATTGTCTGTGGCATTTGAAAGAGTTCCAGGAGGCAGTGAGAACCAGCATTACTTTTCCCGGCTGGCACCTTTGCTGTGGCAGCAAAAGCTGGACGTTTGTCTTTTTTGCTCCGGAGGCTGCCGAAAGCGAAAACAGGTGCTTTTGAGGATGGAGTCCGCAGGAAAGCAGAGAGGGCCAAATTGTCTGTGGCATTTGAAGAGGTTCCAGGAGGCAATGAGGACCAGCATTACTTTTCCCCGCTGGCACCTTTGCTGTGGCAGCAAAAGCTGGATGTTTGTCTTTTTTGCTCCGGAGGCTGCCGAAAGCGAAAACAGGTGCTTTTGAGGATGGAGTCCGCAGGAAAGCAGAGAGGGCCAAATTGTCTGTGGCATTTGAAGAGGTTCCAGGAGGCAGTGAGAACCAGCATTACTTTTCCCCGCTGGCACCTTTGCTGTGGCAGCAAAACCTGGACGTTTGTACTTTTTGCTCTGGAGGCTGCCGAAAGCGAAAACAGGTGCTTTTGAGGATGGAGTCCGCAGGAAAGCAGAGAGGGCCAAATTGTCTGTGGCATTTGAAAGAGTTCTAGGAGGTAGTGAGAACCAGCATTACTTTTCCCGGCTGGCACCTTTGCTGTGGCAGCAAAACCTGGACGTTTGTCTTTTTTGCTCCGGAGGCTGCCGAAAGCGAAAACAGGTGCTTTTGAGGATGGAGTCCGCAGGAAAGCAGAGAGGGCCATATTGTCTGTGGCATTTGAAAGAGTTCCAGGAGGCAGTGAGAACCAGCATTACTTTTCCCGGCTGGCACCTTTGCTGTGGCAGCAAAAGCTGGACGTTTGTCTTTTTTGCTCCGGAGGCTGCCGAAAGCGAAAACAGGTGCTTTTGAGGATGGAGTCCGCAGGAAAGCAGAGAGGGCCATATTGTCTGTGGCATTTGAAAGAGTTCCAGGAGGCAGTGAGAACCAGCATTACTTTTCCCGGCTGGCACCTTTGCTGTGGCAGCAAAAGCTGGACGTTTGTCTTTTTTGCTCCGGAGGCTGCCGAAAGCGAAAACAGGTGCTTTTGAGGATGCAATCCGCAGGAAAGCAGAGAGGGCCAAATTGTCTGTGGCATTTGAAGAGGTTCCAGGAGGCAATGAGGACCAGCATTACTTTTCCCCGCTGGCACCTTTGCTGTGGCAGCAAAAGCTGGACGTTTGTCTTTTTTGCTCCGGAGGCTGCCGAAAGCGAAAACAGGTGCTTTTGAGGATGGAGTCCGCAGGAAAGCAGAGAGGGCCAAATTGTCTGTGGCATTTGAAGAGGTTCCAGGAGGCAGTGAGAACCAGCATTACTTTTCCCCGCTGGCACCTTTGCTGTGGCAGCAAAACCTGGACGTTTGTACTTTTTGCTCTGGAGGCTGCCGAAAGCGAAAACAGGTGCTTTTGAGGATGGAGTCCGCAGGAAAGCAGAGAGGGCCAAATTGTCTGGGGCATTTGAAAGAGTTCTAGGAGGTAGTTAGAACCAGCATTACTTTTCCCCGCTGGCACCTTTGCTGTGGCAGCAAAACCTGGACGTTTGTCTTTTTTGCTCTGGAGGCTGCCGAAAGCGAAAACAGGTGCTTTTGAGGATGGAGTCCGCAGGAAAGCAGAGAGGGCCAAATTGTCTGTGGCATTTGAAAGAGTTCTAGGAGGTACTGAGAACCAGCATTACTTTTCCCGGCTGGCACCTTTGCTGTGGCAGCAAAAGCGGGACGTTTGTCTTTTTTGCTCCGGAGGCTGCCGAAAGCGAAAACAGGTGCTTTTGAGGATGCAATCCGCAGGAAAGCAGAGAGGGCCAAATTGTCTGGGGCATTTGAAAGAGTTCCAGGAGGCAGTGAGAACCAGCATTACTTTTGCCCGCTGGCACCTTTGCTGTGGCAGCAAAAGCTGGACGTTTGTCTTTTTTGCTCCTGAGGCTGCCGAAAGCGAAAACAGGTGCTTTTGAGGATGGAGTCCGCAGGAAAGCAGAGAGGGCCAAATTGTCTGGGGCATTTGAAAGAGTTCCAGGAGGCAGTGAGAACCAGCATTACTTTTCCCCGCTGGCACCTTTGCTGTGGCAGCAAAAGCTGGACGTTTGTCTTTTTTGCTCCGGAGGCTGCCGAAAGCGAAAACAGGTGCTTTTGAGGATGGAGTCCGCAGGAAAGCAGAGAGGGCCAAATTGTCTGTTGCATTTGAAGAGGTTCCAGGACGCAGTGAGAACCAGCATTACTTTTCCCCGCTGGCACCTTTGCTGTGGCAGCAAAAGCTGGACGTTTGTCTTTTTTGCTCCGGAGGCTGCCGAAAGCGAAAACAGGTGCTTTTGAGGATGGAGTCCGCAGGAAAGCAGAGAGGGCCAAATTGTCTGGGGCATTTGAAAGAGTTCCAGGAGGCAGTGAGAACCAGCATTACTTTTCCCCGCTGGCACCTTTGCTGTGGCAGCAAAAGCTGGACGTTTGTCTTTTTTGCTCCGGAGGCTGCCGAAAGCGAAAACAGGTGCTTTTGAGGATGGAGTCCGCAGGAAAGCAGAGAGGGCCAAATTGTCTGTGGCATTTGAAGAGGTTCCAGGAGGCAATGAGGACCAGCATTACTTTTCCCCGCTGGCACCTTTGCTGTGGCAGCAAAAGCTGGACGTTTGTCTTTTTTGCTCCGGAGGCTGCCGAAAGCGAAAACAGGTGCTTTTGAGGATGGAGTCCGCAGGAAAGCAGAGAGGGCCAAATTGTCTGTTGCATTTGAAGAGGTTCCAGGACGCAGTGAGAACCAGCATTACTTTTCCCCGCTGGCACCTTTGCTGTGGCAGCAAAACCTGGACGTTTGTACTTTTTGCTCTGGAGGCTGCCGAAAGCGAAAACAGGTGCTTTTGAGGATGGAGTCCGCAGAAAAGCAGAGAGGGCCAAATTGTCTGGGGCATTTGAAAGAGTTCTAGGAGGTAGTTAGAACCAGCATTACTTTTCCCCGCTGGCACCTTTGCTGTGGCAGCAAAACCTGGACGTTTGTCTTTTTTGCTCTGAAGGCTGCCGAAAGCGAAAACAGGTGCTTTTGAGGATGGAGTCCGCAGGAAAGCAGAGAGGGCCAAATTGTCTGTGGCATTTGAAAGAGTTCTAGGAGGCAGTGAGAACCAGCATTACTTTTCCCCGCTGGCACCTTTGCTGTGGCAGCAAAACCTGGACGTTTTTCTTTTTTGCTCCGGAGGCTGCCGAAAGCGAAAACAGGTGCTTTTGAGGATGGAGTCCGCAGGAAAGCAGAGAGGGCCAAATTGTCTGGGGCATTTGAAGAGGTTCCAGGAGGCAATGAGGACCAGCATTACTTTTCCCCGCTGGCACCTTTGCTGTGGCAGCAAAAGCTGGACGTTTGTCTTTTTTGCTCCGGAGGTTGCCGAAAGCGAAAACAGGTGCTTTTGAGGATGGAGTCCGCAGGAAAGCAGAGAGGGCCAAATAGTCTGGAGCATTTGAAAGGGTTCCAGGAGGCAGTGAGAACCAGCATTACTTTTCCCCGCTGGCACCTTTGCTGTGGCAGTAAAACCTGGACGTTTGTCTTTTTTGCTCTGGAGGCTGCCGAAAGCGAAAACAGATGCTTTTGAGGATGGAGTCCGCAGGAAAGCAGAGAGGGCCAAATTGTCTGGGGCATTTGAAAGAGTTCTAGGAGGTAGTGAGAACCAGCATTACTTTTCCCCGCTGGCACCTTTGCTATGGCAGCAAAACCTGGACGTTTGTCTTTTTTGCTCTGGAGGCTGCCGAAAGCGAAAACAGGTGCTTTTGAGGATGGAGTCCGCAGGAAAGCAGAGAGGGCCAAATTGTCTGGGGCATTTGAAAGAGTTCTAGGAGGTAGTGAGAACCAGCATTACTTTTCCCGGCTGGCACCTTTGCTGTGGCAGCAAAAGCTGGACGTTTGTCTTTTTTGCTCCGGAGGCTGCCGAAAGTGAAAACAGGTGCTTTTGAGGATGGAGTCCGCAGGAAAGCAGAGAGGGCCAAATTGTCTGTGGCATTTGAAAGAGTTCCAGGAGGCAGTGAGAACCAGCATTACTTTTCCCCGCTGGCACCTTTGCTGTGGCAGCAAAAGCTGGATGTTTGTCTTTTTTGCTCCGGAGGCTGCCGAAAGCGAAAACAGGTGCTTTTGAGGATGCAATCAGCAGGAAAGCAGAGAGGGCCAAATAGTCTGGGGCATTTGAAAGGGTTCCAGGAGGCAGTGAGAACCAGCATTACTTTTCCCCGCTGGCACCTTTGCTGTGGCAGCAAAAGCTGGACGTTTGTCTTTTTTGCTCCGGAGGCTGCCGAAAGCGAAAACAGGTGCTTTTGAGGATGGAGTCCGCAGGAAAGCAGAGAGGGCCAAATTGTCTGGGGCATTTGAAAGAGTTCCAGGAGGCAGTGAGAACCAGCATTACTTTTCCCCGCTGGCACCTTTGCTGTGGCAGCAAAACCTGGACGTTTGTCTTTTTTGCTCTGGAGGATGCCGAAAGCGAAAACAGGTGCTTTTGAGGATGGAGTCCGCAGGAAAGCAGAGAGGGCCAAATTGTCTGGGGCATTTGAAAGGGTTCCAGGAGGCAGTGAGAACCAGCATTACTTTTCCCCGCTGGCACCTTTGCTGTGGCAGCAAAAGCTGGACGTTTGTCTTTTTTGCTCCGGAGGCTGCCGAAAGCGAAAACAGGTGCTTTTGAGGATGGAGTCCGCAGGAAAGCAGAGAGGGCCAAATTGTCTGGGGCATTTGAAGAGGTTCCAGGAGGCAATGAGGACCAGCATTACTTTTCCCCGCTGGCACCTTTGCTGTGGCAGCAAAAGCTGGACGTTTGTCTTTTTTGCTCCGGAGGCTGCCGAAAGCGAAAACAGGTGCTTTTGAGGATGGAGTCCGCAGGAAAGCAGAGAGGGCCAAATTGTCTGTGGCATTTGAAGAGGTTCCAGGACGCAGTGAGAACCAGCATTACTTTTCCCCGCTGGCACCTTTGCTGTGGCAGCAAAACCTGGACGTTTGTACTTTTTGCTCTGGAGGCTGCCGAAAGCGAAAACAGGTGCTTTTGAGGATGGAGTCCGCAGGAAAGCAGAGAGGGCCAAATTGTCTGGGGCATTTGAAAGAGTTCTAGGAGGTAGTTAGAACCAGCATTACTTTTCCCCGCTGGCACCTTTGCTGTGGCAGCAAAACCTGGACGTTTGTCTTTTTTGCTCTGGAGGCTGCCGAAAGCGAAAACAGGTGCTTTTGAGGATGGAGTCCGCAGGAAAGCAGAGAGGGCCAAATTGTCTGTGGCATTTGAAAGAGTTCTAGGAGGTACTGAGAACCAGCATTACTTTTCCCGGCTGGCACCTTTGCTGTGGCAGCAAAAGCTGGACGTTTGTCTTTTTTGCTCCGGAGGCTGCCTAAAGCGAAAACAGGTGCTTTTGAGGATGCAATCCGCAGGAAAGCAGAGAGGGCCAAATTGTCTGGGGCATTTGAAAGAGTTCCAGGAGGCAGTGAGAACCAGCATTACTTTTCCCCGCTGGCACCTTTGCTGTGGCAGCAAAAGCTGGACGTTTGTCTTTTTTGCTCTGGAGGCTGCCGAAAGCGAAAACAGGTGCTTTTGAGGATGGAGTCCGCAGGAAAGCAGAGAGGGCCAAATTGTCTGGGGCATTTGAAAGGGTTCCAGGAGGGAGTGAGAACCAGCATTACTTTTCCCCGCTGGCACCTTTGCTGTTGCAGCAAAAGCTGGACGTTTGTCTTTTTTGCTCTGGAGGGTGCCGAAAGCGAAAACAGGTGCTTTTGAGGATGGAGTCCGCAGGAAAGCAGAGAGGGCCAAATTGTCTGTGGCATTTGAAGAGGTTCCAGGAGGCAATGAGGACCAGCATTACTTTTCCCCGCTGGCACCTTTGCTGTGGCAGCAAAAGCTGGACGTTTGTCTTTTTTGCTCTGGAGGCTGCCGAAAGCGAAAACAGGTGCTTTTGAGGATGGAGTCCGCAGGAAAGCAGAGAGGGCCAAATTGTCTGTGGCATTTGAAAGAGTTCTAGGAGGCAGTGAGAACCAGCATTACTTTTCCCCGTTGGCACCTTTGCTGTGGCAGCAAAACCTGGACGTTTTTCTTTTTTGCTCCGGAGGCTGCCGAAAGCGAAAACAGGTGCTTTTGAGGATGGAGTCCGCAGAAAAGCAGAGAGGGCCAAATTGTCTGGGGCATTTGAAGAGGTTCCAGGAGGCAATGAGGACCAGCATTACTTTTCCCCGCTGGCACCTTTGCTGTGGCAGCAAAAGCTGGACGTTTGTCTTTTTTGCTCCGGAGGTTGCCGAAAGCGAAAACAGGTGCTTTTGAGGATTCAGTACGCAGGAAAGCAGAGAGGGCCAAATAGTCTGGAGCATTTGAAAGGGTTCCAGGAGGCAGTGAGAACCAGCATTACTTTTCCCGGCTGGCACCTTTGCTGTGGCAGCAAAAGCTGGACGTTTGTCTTTTTTGCTCCGGAGGTTGCCGAAAGCGAAAACAGGTGCTTTTGAGGATGGAGTCCGCAGGAAAGCAGAGAGGGCCAAATTGTCTGTGGCATTTGAAGAGGTTCCAGGACGCAGTGAGAACCAGCATTACTTTTCCCCGCTGGCACCTTTGCTGTGGCAGTAAAACCTGGACGTTTGTCTTTTTTGCTCTGGAGGCTGCCGAAAGCGAAAACAGGTGCTTTTGAGGATGGAGTCCGCAGGAAAGCAGAGAGGGCCAAATTGTCTGGGGCATTTGAAAGAGTTCTAGGAGGTAGTGAGAACCAGCATTACTTTTCCCCGCTGGCACCTTTGCTATGGCAGCAAAACCTGGACGTTTGTCTTTTTTGCTCTGGAGGCTGCCGAAAGCGAAAACAGGTGCTTTTGAGGATGGAGTCCGCAGGAAAGCAGAGAGGGCCAAATTGTCTGTGGCATTTGAAAGAGTTCCAGGAGGCAGTGAGAACCAGCATTACTTTTCCCGGCTGGCACCTTTGCTGTGGCAGCAAAAGCTGGACGTTTGTCTTTTTTGCTCCGGAGGCTGCCGAAAGCGAAAACAGGTGCTTTTGAGGATGCAATCCACAGGAAAGCAGAGAGGGCCAAATAGTCTGGGGCATTTGAAAGGGTTCCAGGAGGCAGTGAGAACCAGCATTACTTTTCCCCGCTGGCACCTTTGCTGTGGCAGCAAAAGCTGGACGTTTGTCTTTTTTGCTCCTGAGGATGCCGAAAGCGAAAACAGGTGCTTTTGAGGATGGAGTCCGCAGGAAAGCAGAGAGGGCCAAATTGTCTGGGGCATTTGAAAGAGTTCCAGGAGGCAGTGAGAACCAGCATTACTTTTCCCCGCTGGCACCTTTGCTGTGGCAGCAAAACCTGGACGTTTGTCTTTTTTGCTCTGGAGGCTGCCGAAAGCGAAAACAGGTGCTTTTGAGGATGGAGTCCGCAGGAAAGCAGAGAGGGCCAAATTGTCTGGGGCATTTGAAAGGGTTCCAGGAGGCAGTGAGAACCAGCATTACTTTTCCCCGCTGGCACCTTTGCTGTGGCAGCAAAAGCTGGACGTTTGTCTTTTTTGCTCCGGAGGCTGCCGAAAGCGAAAACAGGTGCTTTTGAGGATGGAGTCCGCAGGAAAGCAGAGAGGGCCAAATTGTCTGTGGCATTTGAAGAGGTTCCAGGAGACAATGAGGACCAGCATTACTTTTCCCCGCTGGCACCTTTGCTGTGGCAGCAAAAGCTGGACGTTTGTCTTTTTTGCTCCGGAGGCTGCCGAAAGCGAAAACAGGTGCTTTTGAGGATGGAGTCCGCAGGAAAGCAGAGAGGGCCAAATTGTCTGGGGCATTTGAAAGAGTTCTAGGAGGTAGTTAGAACCAGCATTACTTTTCCCCGCTGGCACCTTTGCTGTGGCAGCAAAACCTGGACGTTTGTCTTTTTTGCTCTGGAGGCTGCCGAAAGCGAAAACAGGTGCTTTTGAGGATGGAGTCCGCAGGAAAGCAGAGAGGGCCAAATTGTCTGTGGCATTTGAAAGAGTTCTAGGAGGTACTGAGAACCAGCATTACTTTTCCCGGCTGGCACCTTTGCTGTGGCAGCAAAAGCTGGACGTTTGTCTTTTTTGCTCCGGAGGCTGCCTAAAGCGAAAACAGGTGCTTTTGAGGATGCAATCCGCAGGAAAGCAGAGAGGGCCAAATTGTCTGTGGCATTTGAAAGAGTTCCAGGAGGCAGTGAGAACCAGCATTACTTTTCCCCGCTGGCACCTTTGCTGTGGCAGCAAAAGCTGGACGTTTGTCTTTTTTGCTCCGCAGGTTGCAGAAAGTGAAAACAGGTGCTTTTGAGAATGGAGTCCGCAGGAAAGCAGAGAGGGCCAAATAGTCTGGGGCATTTCAAAGAGTTCCAGGAGGCAGTGAGAACCAACATTACTTTTCCCGGCTGGCACCTTTGCTGTGGCAGCAAAAGCTGGACGTTTGTCTTTTTTGCTCCGGAGGCTGCCGAAAGCGAAAACAGGTGCTTTTGAGGATGGAGTCCGCAGGAAAGCAGAGAGGGCCAAATTGTCTGAGGCATTTGAAAGGGTTCCAGGAGGCAGTGAGAACCAGCATTACTTTTCCCCGCTGGCACCTTTGCTGTGGCAGCAAAAGCTGGACGTTTGTCTTTTTTGCTCCGGAGGCTGCCGAAAGCAAAAACAGGTGCTTTTGAGGATGGAGTCCGCAGGAAAGCAGAGAGGGCCAAATTGTCTGTGGCATTTGAAGAGGTTCCAGGAGGCAATGAGGACCAGCATTACTTTTCCCCGCTGGCACCTTTGCTGTGGCAGCAAAAGCTGGACGTTTGTCTTTTTTGCTCCGGAGGCTGCCGAAAGCGAAAACAGGTGCTTTTGAGGATGGAGTCCGCAGGAAAGCAGAGAGGGCCAAATTGTCTGTGGCATTTGAAGAGGTTCCAGGAGGCAGTGAGAACCAGCATTACTTTTCCCCGCTGGCACCTTTGCTGTGGCAGCAAAACCTGGACGTTTGTACTTTTTGCTCCGGAGGCTGCCGAAAGCGAAAACAGGTGCTTTTGAGGATGGAGTCCGCAGGAAAGCAGAGAGGGCCAAATTGTCTGGGGCATTTGAAAGGGTTCCAGGAGGCAGTGAGAACCAGCATTACTTTTCCCCGCTGGCACCTTTGCTGTGGCAGCAAAACCTGGACGTTTGTCTTTTTTGCTCTGGAGGCTGCCGAAAGCGAAAACAGGTGCTTTTGAGGATGGAGTCCGCAGGAAAGCAGAGAGGGCCAAATTGTCTGTGGCATTTGAAAGAGTTCTAGGAGGTACTGAGAACCAGCATTACTTTTCCCCGCTGGCACCTTTGCTGTGGCAGCAAAACCTGGACGTTTGTCTTTTTTGCTCCGGAGGCTGCCGAAAGCGAAAACAGGTGCTTTTGAGGATGGAGTCCGCAGGAAAGCAGAGAGGGCCAAATTGTCTGGGGCATTTGAAAGAGTTCCAGGAGGCAGTGAGAACCAGCATTACTTTTCCCCGCTGGCACCTTTGCTGTGGCAGCAAAACCTGGACGTTTGTCTTTTTTGCTCCGGAGGTTGCCGAAAGCGAAAACAGGTGCTTTTGAGAATGGAGTCCGCAGGAAAGCAGAGAGGGCCAAATTGTCTGGGGCATTTGAAGAGGTTCCAGGACGCAGTGAGAACCAGCATTACTTTTCCCCGCTGGCACCTTTGCTGTGGCAGCAAAACCTGGACGTTTGTACTTTTTGCTCTGGAGGCTGCCGAAAGCGAAAACAGGTGCTTTTGAGGATGGAGTCCGCAGGAAAGCAGAGAGGGCCAAATTGTCTGAGACATTTGAAAGAGTTCCAGGAGGCAGTGAGAACCAGCATTACTTTTCCCCGCTGGCACCTTTGCTGTGGCAGCAAAAGCTGGACGTTTGTCTTTTTTGCTCCGCAGGTTGCCGAAAGCGAAAACAGGTGCTTTTGAGGATGGAGTCCGCAGGAAAGTAGAGAGGGCCAAATTGTCTGGGGCATTTGAAAGGGTTCCAGGAGGCAGTGAGAACCAGCATTACTTTTCCCCGCTGGCACCTTTGCTGTGGCAGCAAAACCTGGACGTTTGTCTTTTTTGCTCCGGAGGCTGCCGAAAGCGAAAACAGGTGCTTTTGAGGATGGAGTCCGCAGGAAAGCAGAGAGGGCCAAATTGTCTGTGGCATTTGAAGAGGTTCCAGGAGGCAATGAGGACCAGCATTACTTTTCCCCGCTGGCACCTTTGCTGTGGCAGCAAAAGCTGGACGTTTGTCTTTTTTGCTCCGGAGGTTGCCGAAAGCGAAAACAGGTGCTTTTGAGGATGGAGTCCGCAGGAAAGCAGAGAGGGCCAAATTGTCTGTGGCATTTGAAAGGGTTCCAGGAGGCAGTGAGAACCAGCATTACTTTTCCCGGCTGGCACCTTTGCTGTGGCAGCAAAAGCTGGACGTTTGTCTTTTTTGCTCCGGAGGCTGCCGAAAGCGAAAACAGGTGCTTTTGAGGATGGAGTCCGCAGGAAAGCAGAGAGGGCCAAATTGTCTGTGGCATTTGAAGAGGTTCCAGGAGGCAGTGAGAACCAGCATTACTTTTCCCCGCTGGCACCTTTGCTGTGGCAGCAAAACCTGGACGTTTGTACTTTTTGCTCTGGAGGCTGCCGAAAGCGAAAACAGGTGCTTTTGAGGATGGAGTCCGCAGGAAAGCAGAGAGGGCCAAATTGTCTGGGGCATTTGAAAGGGTTCCAGGAGGCAGTGAGAACCAGCATTACTTTTCCCCGCTGGCACCTTTGCTGTGGCAGCAAAACCTGGACGTTTGTACTTTTTGCTCTGGAGGCTGCCGAAAGCAAAAACAGGTGCTTTTGAGGATGGAGTCCGCAGGAAAGCAGAGAGGGCCAAATTGTCTGGGGCATTTGAAAGAGTTCTAGGAGGTAGTTAGAACCAGCATTACTTTTCCCCGCTGGCACCTTTGCTGTGGCAGCAAAACCTGGACGTTTGTCTTTTTTGCTCTGGAGGCTGCCGAAAGCGAAAACAGGTGCTTTTGAGGATGGAGTCCGCAGGAAAGCAGAGAGGGCCAAATTGTCTGTGGCATTTGAAAGAGTTCTAGGAGGTACTGAGAACCAGCATTACTTTTCCCCGCTGGCACCTTTGCTGTGGCAGCAAAACCTGGACGTTTGTCTTTTTTGCTCCGGAGGCTGCCGAAAGCGAAAACAGGTGCTTTTGAGGATGGAGTCCGCAGGAAAGCAGAGAGGGCCAAATTGTCTGGGGCATTTGAAAGAGTTCCAGGAGGCAGTGAGAACCAGCATTACTTTTCCCGGCTGGCACCTTTGCTGTGGCAGCAAAAGCTGGACGTTTGTCTTTTTTGCTCCGGAGGCTGCCGAAAGCGAAAACAGGTGCTTTTGAGGATGCAATCCGCAGGAAAGCAGAGAGGGCCAAATTGTCTGGGGCATTTGAAAGAGTTCCAGGAGGCAGTGAGAACCAGCATTACTTTTGCCCGCTGGCACCTTTGCTGTGGCAGCAAAAGCTGGACGTTTGTCTTTTTTGCTCCTGAGGCTGCCGAAAGCGAAAACAGGTGCTTTTGAGGATGGAGTCCGCAGGAAAGCAGAGAGGGCCAAATTGTCTGGGGCATTTGAAAGAGTTCCAGGAGGCAGTGAGAACCAGCATTACTTTTCCCCGCTGGCACCTTTGCTGTGGCAGCAAAACCTGGACGTTTGTCTTTTTTGCTCTGGAGGCTGCCGAAAGCGAAAACAGGTGCTTTTGAGGATGGAGTCCGCAGGAAAGCAGAGAGGGCCAAATTGTCTGTGGCATTTGAAAGAGTTCTAGGAGGTACTGAGAACCAGCATTACTTTTCCCCGCTGGCACCTTTGCTGTGGCAGCAAAAGCTGGACGTTTGTCTTTTTTGCTCCGGAGGCTGCCGAAAGCGAAAACAGGTGCTTTTGAGGATGGAGTCCGCAGGAAAGCAGAGAGGGCCAAATTGTCTGGGGCATTTGAAAGAGTTCCAGGAGGCAGTGAGAACCAGCATTACTTTTCCCCGCTGGCACCTTTGCTGTGGCAGCAAAAGCTGGACGTTTGTCTTTTTTGCTCCGGAGGTTGCCGAAAGCGAAAACAGGTGCTTTTGAGAATGGAGTCCGCAGGAAAGCAGAGAGGGCCAAATTGTCTGGGGCATTTGAAAGGGTTCCAGGAGGCAGTGAGAACCAGCATTACTTTTCCCCGCTGGCACCTTTGCTGTGGCAGCAAAAGCTGGACGTTTGTCTTTTTTGCTCCGGAGGTTGCCGAAAGCGAAAACAGGTGCTTTTGAGGATGGAGTCCGCAGGAAAGCAGAGAGGGCCAAATTGTCTGTGGCATTTGAAAGAGTTCCAGGAGGCAGTGAGAACCAGCATTACTTTTCCCCGCTGGCACCTTTGCTGTGGCAGCAAAAGCTGGACGTTTGTCTTTTTTGCTCCGCAGGTTGCCGAAAGCGAAAACAGGTGCTTTTGAGGATGGAGTCCGCAGGAAAGTAGAGAGGGCCAAATTGTCTGTGGCATTTGAAAGGGTTCCAGGAGGCAGTGAGAACCAGCATTACTTTTCCCGGCTGGCACCTTTGCTGTGGCAGCAAAACCTGGACGTTTGTCTTTTTTGCTCCGGAGGCTGCCGAAAGCGAAAACAGGTGCTTTTGAGGATGGAGTCCGCAGGAAAGCAGAGAGGGCCAAATTGTCTGTGGCATTTGAAGAGGTTCCAGGAGGCAATGAGGACCAGCATTACTTTTCCCCGCTGGCACCTTTGCTGTGGCAGCAAAAGCTGGACGTTTGTCTTTTTTGCTCCGGAGGTTGCCGAAAGCGAAAACAGGTGCTTTTGAGGATGGAGTCCGCAGGAAAGCAGAGAGGGACAAATTGTCTGTGGCATTTGAAAGGGTTCCAGGAGGCAGTGAGAACCAGCATTACTTTTCCCGGCTGGCACCTTTGCTGTGGCAGCAAAAGCTGGACGTTTGTCTTTTTTGCTCCGGAGGCTGCCGAAAGCGAAAACAGGTGCTTTTGAGGATGGAGTCCGCAGGAAAGGAGAGAGGGCCAAATTGTCTGTGGCATTTGAAGAGGTTCCAGGACGCAGTGAGAACCAGCATTACTTTTCCCCGCTGGCACCTTTGCTGTGGCAGCAAAACCTGGACGTTTGTACTTTTTGCTCTGGAGGCTGCCGAAAGCGAAAACAGGTGCTTTTGAGGATGGAGTCCGCAGGAAAGCAGAGAGGGCCAAATTGTCTGGGGCATTTGAAAGGGTTCCAGGAGGCAGTGAGAACCAGCATTACTTTTCCCCGCTGGCACCTTTGCTGTGGCAGCAAAACCTGGACGTTTGTACTTTTTGCTCTGGAGGCTGCCGAAAGCAAAAACAGGTGCTTTTGAGGATGGAGTCCGCAGGAAAGCAGAGAGGGCCAAATTGTCTGGGGCATTTGAAAGAGTTCTAGGAGGTAGTTAGAACCAGCATTACTTTTCCCCGCTGGCACCTTTGCTGTGGCAGCAAAACCTGGACGTTTGTCTTTTTTGCTCTGGAGGCTGCCGAAAGCGAAAACAGGTGCTTTTGAGGATGGAGTCCGCAGGAAAGCAGAGAGGGCCAAATTGTCTGTGGCATTTGAAAGAGTTCTAGGAGGTACTGAGAACCAGCATTACTTTTCCCCGCTGGCACCTTTGCTGTGGCAGCAAAACCTGGACGTTTGTCTTTTTTGCTCCGGAGGCTGCCGAAAGCGAAAACAGGTGCTTTTGAGGATGGAGTCCGCAGGAAAGCAGAGAGGGCCAAATTGTCTGGGGCATTTGAAAGAGTTCCAGGAGGCAGTGAGAACCAGCATTACTTTTCCCGGCTGGCACCTTTGCTGTGGCAGCAAAAGCTGGACGTTTGTCTTTTTTGCTCCGGAGGCTGCCGAAAGCGAAAACAGGTGCTTTTGAGGATGCAATCCGCAGGAAAGCAGAGAGGGCCAAATTGTCTGGGGCATTTGAAAGAGTTCCAGGAGGCAGTGAGAACCAGCATTACTTTTGCCCGCTGGCACCTTTGCTGTGGCAGCAAAAGCTGGACGTTTGTCTTTTTTGCTCCTGAGGCTGCCGAAAGCGAAAACAGGTGCTTTTGAGGATGGAGTCCGCAGGAAAGCAGAGAGGGCCAAATTGTCTGGGGCATTTGAAAGAGTTCCAGGAGGCAGTGAGAACCAGCATTACTTTTCCCCGCTGGCACCTTTGCTGTGGCAGCAAAAGCTGGACGTTTGTCCTTTTTGCTCCGCAGGTTGCCGAAAGCGAAAACAGGTGCTTTTGAGAATGGAGTCCGCAGGAAAGCAGAGAGGGCCAAATTGTCTGTGGCATTTGAAAGGGTTCCAGGAGGCAGTGAGAACCAGCATTACTTTTCCCCGCTGGCACCTTTGCTGTGGCAGCAAAACCTGGACGTTTGTCTTTTTTGCTCCGGAGGTTACCGAAAGCGAAAACAGGTGCTTTTGAGGATGGAGTCCGCAGGAAAGCAGAGAGGGCCAAATTGTCTGTGGCATTTGAAAGGGTTCCAGGAGGCAGTGAGAACCAGCATTACTTTTCCCCGCTGGCACCTTTGCTGTGGCAGCAAAACCGGGACGTTTGTCTTTTTTGCTCCGGAGGCTGCCGAAAGCGAAAACAGGTGCTTTTGAGGATGGAGTCCGCAGGAAAGGAGAGAGGGCCAAATTGTCTGGGGCATTTGAAAGAGTTCCAGGAGGCAGTGAGAACCAGCATTACTTTTCCCGGCTGGCACCTTTGCTGTGGCAGCAAAAGCTGGACGTTTGTCTTTTTTGCTCCGGAGGCTGCCGAAAGCGAAAACAGGTGCTTTTGAGGATGGAGTCCGCAGGAAAGCAGAGAGGGCCAAATAGTCTGGAGCATTTGAAAGGGTTCCAGGAGGCAGTGAGAACCAGCATTACTTTTCCCGGCTGGCACCTTTGCTGTGGCAGCAAAACCTGGACGTTTGTCTTTTTTGCTCCGGAGGTTGCCGAAAGCGAAAACAGGTGCTTTTGAGGATGGAGTCCGCAGGAAAGCAGAGAGGGCCAAATTGTCTGTGGCATTTGAAGAGGTTCCAGGACGCATTGAGAACCAGCATTACTTTTCCCCGCTGGCACCTTTGCTGTGGCAGTAAAACCTGGACGTTTGTCTTTTTTGCTCTGGAGGCTGCCGAAAGCGAAAACAGATGCTTTTGAGGATGGAGTCCGCAGGAAAGCAGAGAGGGCCAAATTGTCTGGGGCATTTGAAAGAGTTCTAGGAGGTAGTGAGAACCAGCATTACTTTTCCCCGCTGGCACCTTTGCTATGGCAGCAAAAGCTGGACGTTTGTCTTTTTTGCTCTGGAGGCTGCCGAAAGCGAAAACAGGTGCTTTTGAGGATGGAGTCCGCAGGAAAGCAGAGAGGGCCAAATTGTCTGTGGCATTTGAAAGAGTTCCAGGAGGCAGTGAGAACCAGCATTACTTTTCCCGGCTGGCACCTTTGCTGTGGCAGCAAAAGCTGGACGTTTGTCTTTTTTGCTCCGGAGGCTGCCGAAAGCGAAAACAGGTGCTTTTGAGGATGCAATCAGCAGGAAAGCAGAGATGGCCAAATAGTCTGGGGCATTTGAAAGGGTTCCAGGAGGCAGTGAGAACCAGCATTACTTTTCCCCGCTGGCACCTTTGCTGTGGCAGCAAAAGCTGGACGTTTGTCTTTTTTGCTCCTGAGGCTGCCGAAAGCGAAAACAGGTGCTTTTGAGGATGGAGTCCGCAGGAAAGCAGAGAGGGCCAAATTGTCTGGGGCATTTGAAAGAGTTCCAGGAGGCAGTGAGAACCAGCATTACTTTTCCCCGCTGGCACCTTTGCTGTGGCAGCAAAACCTGGACGTTTGTCTTTTTTGCTCTGGAGGATGCCGAAAGCGAAAACAGGTGCTTTTGAGGATGGAGTCCACAGGAAAGCAGAGAGGGCCAAATTGTCTGGGGCATTTGAAAGAGTTCCAGGAGGCAGTGAGAACCAGCATTACTTTTCCCCGCTGGCACCTTTGCTGTGGCAGCAAAACCTGGACGTTTCTCTTTTTTGCTCCGGAGGCTGCCGAAAGCGAAAACAGGTGCTTTTGAGGATGGAGTCCGCAGGAAAGCAGAGAGGGCCAAATTGTCTGGGGCATTTGAAGAGGTTCCAGGAGGCAATGAGGACCAGCATTACTTTTCCCCGCTGGCACCTTTGCTGTGGCAGCAAAAGCTGGACGTTTGTCTTTTTTGCTCCGGAGGCTGCCGAAAGCGAAAACAGGTGCTTTTGAGGATGGAGTCCGCAGGAAAGCAGAGAGGGCCAAATTGTCTGTGGCATTTGAAGAGGTTCCAGGACGCAGTGAGAACCAGCATTACTTTTCCCCGCTGGCACCTTTGCTGTGGCAGCAAAACCTGGACGTTTGTCTTTTTGCTCTGGAGGCTGCCGAAAGCGAAAACAGGTGCTTTTGAGGATGGAGTCCGCAGGAAAGCAGAGAGGGCCAAATAGTCTGGGGCATTTGAAAGGGTTCCAGGAGGCAGTGAGAACCAACATTACTTTTCCCGGCTGGCACCTTTGCTGTGGCAGCAAAAGCTGGACGTTTGTCTTTTTTTGCTCCGGAGGCTGCCGAAAGCGAAAACAGGTGCTTTTGAGGATGGAGTCCGCAGGAAAGCAGAGAGGGCCAAATTGTCTGGGGCATTTGAAAGGGTTCCAGGAGGCAGTGAGAACCAGCATTACTTTTCCCCGCTGGCACCTTTGCTGTTGCAGCAAAAGCTGGACGTTTGTCTTTTTTGCTCCGGAGGCTGCCGAAAGCGAAAACAGGTGCTTTTGAGGATGGAGTCCGCAGGAAAGCAGAGAGGGCCAAATTGTCTGTGGCATTTGAAGAGGTTCCAGGAGGCAATGAGGACCAGCATTACTTTTCCCCGCTGGCACCTTTGCTTTGGCAGCAAAAGCTGGACGTTTGTCTTTTTTGCTCCGGAGGCTGCCGAAAGCGAAAACAGGTGCTTTTGAGGATGGAGTCCGCAGGAAAGCAGAGAGGGCCAAATTGTCTGTGGCATTTGAAGAGGTTCCAGGACGCAGTGAGAACCAGCATTACTTTTCCCCGCTGGCACCTTTGCTGTGGCAGCAAAACCTGGACGTTTGTACTTTTTGCTCTGGAGGCTGCCGAAAGCGAAAACAGGTGCTTTTGAGGATGGAGTCCGCAGGAAAGCAGAGAGGGCCAAATTGTCTGGGGCATTTGAAAGAGTTCTAGGAGGTACTGAGAACCAGCATTACTTTTCCCGGCTGGCACCTTTGGTGTGGCAGCAAAAGCTGGACGTTTGTCTTTTTTGCTCCGGAGGCTGCCTAAAGCGAAAACAGGTGCTTTTGAGGATGCAATCCGCAGGAAAGCAGAGAGGGCCAAATTGTCTGGGGCATTTGAAAGAGTTCCAGGAGGCAGTGAGAACCAGCATTACTTTTCCCCGCTGGCACCTTTGCTGTGGCAGCAAAAGCTGGACGTTTGTCTTTTTTGCTCCGCAGGTTGCCGAAAGCGAAAACAGGTGCTTTTGAGAATGGAGTCCGCAGGAAAGCAGAGAGGGCCAAATAGTCTGGGGCATTTGAAAGGGTTCCAGGAGGCAGTGAGAACCAACATTACTTTTCCCCGCTGGCACCTTTGCTGTGGCAGCAAAAGCTGGACGTTTGTCTTTTTTGCTCCGGAGGCTGCCGAAAGCGAAAACAGGTGCTTTTGAGGATGGAGTCCGCAGGAAAGCAGAGAGGGCCAAATTGTCTGTGGCATTTGAAAGGGTTCCAGG
>NW_028127684.1:0-135672 GCF_965231255.1 Vanellus vanellus | reverse complement strand
ACGGAGGCTGACGAGGACTGTGAAAAGGTGCTTTTGAGGATAGAGTCTGCAGAAAGAAGAGAGGGCCAAATTGTCTGGGGCATTTGAAGGGTTCCAGGAGGCAGTGAGGACCAGCATCACTTTTCCCCGCTGGCACCTTTGCTGTGGCAGCAAAAGCTGGACGTTTGTCTTTTTGCTCCAAACACCGCCGAAAGTGAAACAAGTTGCTTTTGACGATAGCGTCCGCAGGAAAGAAGAGAGGGCTAAATTGTCTGGGGCATTTGAAGGGGTTCCAGGAGGCAGTGAGGACCAGCATCACTTTTCCCCGCTGGCACCTTTGCTGTGGCAGCAAAAGCTGGACGTTTGTCTTTTTTGCTCCAAAGACCGCCGAAAGTGAAAAAGGTGCTTTTGAGGATAGATTCTGCAGGAAAGCCGAGAGGGCTAAATTGTCTGGGGCATTTGAAGGGGTTCCAGGAGGCAGTGAGGACCAGCATCACTTTTCAACGCTGGCACTTTTGCTCTGGCAGCAAAAGCTGGATGTTTGCCTTTTTTTTTTTTGGAGGCTGCTGAGACTGTGAAAGGTGCTTTTGAGGATAGATTCTGCAGGAAAGCAGAGAGGGCCAAATTGTCTGGGGCATTTGAAGGGGTTCCAGGAGGCAGTGAGGACCAGCATCACTTTCAACGCTGGCACTTTTGCTCTGGCAGCAAAAGCTGGATGTTTGCCTTTTTTTTTCTGGAGGCTGCCGAGACTGTGAAAAGGTGCTTTTGAGGATAGATTCTGCAGGAAAGCAGAGAGGGCCAAATTGTCTGGGGCATTTGAAGGGGTTCCAGGAGGCAGTGAGGACCAGCATCACTTTTCCCCGCTGGCACCTTTGCTGTGGCAGCAAAAGCTGGACGTATGACTTTTTTGCTCCAAACACCGCCGAAAGTGAAAAAAGATCCTTTTGACGAATGACTCTGCAGGAAAGCAGAGAGGCCCAAATTGTCTGGGGCATTTGAAGGGGTTCCAGGAGGCAGGGAGGACCAGCATCACTTTTCCCCGCTGGCACCTTTGCTGTGGCAGCAAATGCTGGGACGTTTTGTCTTTTTTGCTCCAAACACCGCCAAAAAGTGAAAAAAGCTGGTTTTGACGATAGAGCCTGCAGGAAAGAGAGAGGTGAAAATTGTATGGGGCATTTGAAGGGGTTCCAGAGGCAGTGAGGACCAGCATCACTTTTCAACGCTGGCACCATTGCTGTGGCAGCAAAAGCTGGACGTTTGTCTTTTTTGGTACGGAGGCTGACGAGACTGTGAAAAGGTGCTTTTGAGGATAGAGTCTGCAGGAAAGCAGAGAGGGCCAAATTGTCTGGGGCATTTGAAGGGGTTCCAGGAGGCAGTGAGGACCAGCATCACTTTTCCCCGCTGGCACCTTTGCTGTGGCAGCAAAAGCTGGACGTTTGTTTTTTTGCTCCAAACACCGCCGAAAGTGAAACAAGTTGCTTTTGACGATAGCGTCCGTAGGAAAGCAGAGAGGGCTAAATTGTCTGGGGCATTTGAAGGGGTTCCAGGAGGCAGTGAGGACCAGCATCACTTTTCCCCGCTGGCACCTTTGCTGTGGCAGCAAAAGCTGGACGTTTGTCTTTTTTGCTCCAAACACCGCCGAAAGTGAAAAAAGGTGCTTTTGAGGATAGATTCTGCAGGAAAGCAGAGAGGGCTAAATTGTCTGGGGCATTTGAAGGGGTTCCAGGAGGCAGTGAGGACCAGCATCACTTTTCCCCGCTGGCACCTTTGCTGTGGCAGCAAAAGCTGGACGTTTGTCTTTTTTTCTCCGGAGGCTGCCAAGACTGTGAAAAGGTGCTTTGGAGAATAGAGTCCGTAGGAAAGCCGAGAGGGCTAAATTTTCTGGGCATTTGAAGGGGTTCCAGGAGGCAGTGAGGACAGCATCACTTTTCCCCGCTGGCACCTTTGCTGTGGCAGCAAAAGCTGGACGTTTGTCTTTTTTGCTCCAAACACCACCGAAAGTGAAACAAGTTGCTTTTGGACGATAGCGTTCGCAGGAAAGAAGAGAGGGCTAAATTGTCTGGGGCATTTGAAGGGGTTCCAGGAGGCAGTGAGGACCAGCATCACTTTTCCCCGCTGGCACCTTTGCTGTGGCAGCAAAAGCTGGACGTATGTCTTTTTTGCTCCAAACACCGCTGAAAGTGAAAAAAGGTGCTTTTGACGATTGACTCTGCAGGAAAGCAGGGAGGCCCAAATTGTCTGGGGCATTTGAAGGGGTTCCAGGAGGCAGTGAGGACCAGCATCACTTTTCCCCGCTGGCACCTTTGCTGTGGCAGCAAAAGCTGGACGTTTGTCTTTTTTGCTCCAAACACCGCCGAAAGTGAAACAAGTTACTTTTGACAATAGCGTCCACAGGAAAGAAGAGAGGGTGAAATTGTCTGGGGCATTTGAAGCGGTTCCAGGAGGCAGTGAGGACCAGCATCACTTTTCCCCGCTGGCACCTTTGCTGTGGCAGCAAAATCTGGACGTTTGCCTTTTTTGCTCCAAACACCGACGAAAGTGAAAAAAGGTCCTTTTGACGATAGCGTCCGCAGGAAAGAAGAGAGGGTGAAATTGTCTGGGGCATTTGAAGGGGTTCCAGGAGGCAGTGAGGACCAGCATCACTTTTCCCCTCTGGCACCTTTGCTCTGGTAGCAAAAGCTGGATGTTTGTCTTTTTTTCTCCGGAGGCTGCCGAGACTGTGAAAAGGTGCTTTTGAGGATAGATTCTGCAGGAAAGCAGAGAGGGCTAAATTGTCTGGGGCATTTGAAGGGGTTCCAGGAGGCAGTGAGGACCAGCATCACTTTTCCCCGCTGGCACCTTTGCTGTGGCAGCAAAAGCTGGACGTTTGTCTTTTTTGCTCCAAATACCGCCGGAAGTGAAAAAAGGTGCTTTTGAGGATAGATTCTGCAGGAAAGCAGAGAGGGCTAAATTGTCTGGGGCATTTGAAGGGGTTCCAGGAGGCAGTGAGGACCAGCATCACTTTTCCCCGCTGGCACCTTTGCTGTGGCAGCAAAAGCTGGACGTTTGTCTTTTTTGCTCCAAACACCGCCGAAATTGAAAAAAGGTGCTTTTGAGGATAGAGTCTGCAGGAAAGCAGAGAGGGCTAAATTGTCTGGGGCATTTGAAGGGGTTCCAGGAGGCAGTGAGGACCAGCATCACTTTTCCCCGCTGGCACCTTTGCTGTGGCAGCAAAAGCTGGACGTTTGTCTTTTTTGCTCCAAACACCGCGGAAAGTGAAAAAAGGTGCTTTTGATAATAGATTCTGCAGGAAAGCAGAGAGGGCCAAATTGTCTGGGGCATTTGAAGGGGTTCCAGGAGGCAGTGAGGACCAGCATCACTTTTCCCCTCTGGCACCTTTGCTGTGGCAGCAAAAGCCGGACGTTTGTCTTTTTTGCTCCGGAGGCTGCTGAGAGTGAGAAAAGGTGCTTTTGAGGATAGAGTCTGCAGGAAAGCAGAGAGGGCCAAATTGTCTGGGGCATTTGAAGGGGTTCCAGGAGGCAGTGAGGACCAGCATCACTTTTCCCCGCTGGCACCTTTGCTGTGGCAGCAAAAGCTGGACGTTTGTCTTTTTTGCTCCAAACACCGCCGAAAGTGAAAAAAGGTCCTTTTGACGAATGACTCTGCAGGAAAGCAGAGAGGGCCAAATTGTCTGGGGCATTTGAAGGGGTTCCAGGAGGCAGGGAGGACCAGCATCACTTTTCCCCGCTGGCACCTTTGCTGTGGCAGCAAAAGCTGGACGTATGTCTTTTTTGCTCCAAACACCGCCAAAAGTGAAAAAAGCTGGTTTTGACGATAGAGCCTGCAGGAAAGAAGAGAGGGTGAAATTGTCTGGGGCATTTGAAGGGGTTCCAGGAGGCAGTGAGGACCAGCATCACTTTTCCCTGCTGGCACCTTTGCTGTGGCAGCAAAAGCTGGACGTTTGTCTTTTTAGCTCCAAACATTGCCGAAAGTGAAAAAAAGTGCTTTTGAGGATAGATTGTGCATGAAAGCAGAGAGGGCCAAATTGTCTGGGGCATTTGAAGGGGTTCCAGGAGGCAGTGAGGACCAGCATCACTTTTCCCCGCTGGCACCTTTGCTGTGGCAGCAAAAGCTGGACGTTTGTCTTTTTTGCTCCAAACACTGCCGAAAGTGAAACAAGTTACTTTTGACAATAGCGTCCACAGGAAAGAAGAGAGGGTGAAATTGTCTGGGGCATTTGAAGGGGTTCCAGGAGGCAGTGAGGACCAGCATCACTTTTCCCTGCTGGCACCTTTGCTGTGGCAGCAAAAGCTGGACGTTTGTCTTTTTTGCTCCAAACACCGCCGAAAGTGAAAAAAGGTGCTTTTGAGTATAGATTCTGCAGGAAAGCAGAGAGGGCTAAATTGTCTGGGGCATTTGAAGGGGTTCCAGGAGGCAGTGAGGACCAGCATCACTTTTCCCCTCTGGCACCTTTGCTGTGGCAGCAAAAGCCGGACATTGTTCTTTTTTGCTCCGGAGGCTGCTGAGAGTGAGAAAAGGTGCTTTTGAGGATAGATTCTGCAGGAAAGCAGAGAGGGCTAAATTGTCTGGGGCATTTGAAGGGGTTCCAGGAGGCAGTGAGGACCAGCATCACTTTTCCCCGCTGGCACCTTTGCTGTGGCAGCAAAATCTGGACGTTTGCCTTTTTTGCTCCAAACACCGACGAAAGAGAAAAAAGGTCCTTTTGACGATAGCGTCCGCAGGAAAGAAGAGAGGGTGAAATTGTCTGGGGCATTTGAAGGGGTTCCAGGAGGCAGTGAGGACCAGCATCACTTTTCCCCGCTGGCACCTTTGCTCTGGTAGCAAAAGCTGGATGTTTGTCTTTTTTTCTCCGGAGGCTGCCGAGACTGTGAAAAGGTGCTTTTGAGGATAGAGTCTGCAAGAAAGCAGAGAGATCTAAATTGTCTGGGGCATTTGAAGGGGTTCCAGGAGGCAGTGAGGACCAGCATCACTTTTCCCCGCTGGCACTTATGCTGTGGCAGCAAAAGCTGGATGTTTGTCTTTTTTGCTCCGGAGGCTGCCGAGAGTGAGAAAAGGTGCTTTTGAGGATAGATTCTGCAGGAAAGCAGAGAGGGTGAAATTGTCTGGGGCATTTGAAGGGGTTCCAGGAGGCAGTGAGGACCAGCATCACTTTTCCCCACTGGCACCTTTGCTGTGGCAGCAAAAGCTGGACATTTGTCTTTTTTGCTCCAAAGACCGCCGAAAGTGAAAAAAGGTGCTTTTGAGGATAGAGTCTGCAGAAAAGCAGAGAGGGCCAAATTGTCTGGGGCATTTGAAGGGGTTCCAGGAGGCAGTGAGGACCAGCAACACTTTTCCCCTCTGGCACCTTTGCTGTGGCAGCAAAAGCTGGATGTTTGTCTTTTTTTTTTCCGGAGGCTGCCGAGACTGTGAAAAGGTGCTTTTGAGGATAGAGTCTGCAGGAAAGCAGAGAGGGCCAAATTGTCTGGGGCATTTGAAGGGGTTCCAGGAGGCAGTGAGGACCAGCATCACTTTTCCCCGCTGGCACCTTTGCTGTGGCAGCAAAAGCTGCACGTATGACTTGTTTGCTCCAAACACCGCCGAAAGTGAAAAAAGATCCTTTTGACGAATGACTCTGCAGGAAAGCAGAGAGGGCCAAATTGTCTGGGGCATTTGAAGGGGTTCCAGGAGGCAGGGAGGACCAGCATCACTTTTCCCCGCTGGCACCTTTGCTGTGGCAGCAAAAGCTGGACGTTTGTCTTTTTTGCTCCAAACACCGCCGAAAGTGAAACAAGTTCCTTTTGACGATAGCGTCCACAGGAAAGAAGAGAGGGTGAAATTGTCTGGGGCATTTGAAGGGGTTCCAGGAGGCAGTGAGGACCAGCATCACTTTTCCCCGCTGGCACCTTTGCTGTGGCAGCAAAAGCTGGACGTTTGTCTTTTTTGCTCCAAAGACCGCCGAAAGTGAAAAAAGGTGCTTTTGAGGATAGATTCTGCAGGAAAGCAGAGAGGGCTAAATTGTCTGGGGCATTTGAAGGGGTTCCAGGAGGCAGTGAGGACCAGCATCACTTTTCAACGCTGGCACTTTTGCTCTGGCAGCAAAAGCTGGATGTTTGCCTTTTTTTTTTTGGAGGCTGCCGAGACTGTGAAAAGGTGCTTTTGAGGATAGATTCTGCAGGAAAGCAGAGAGGGCCAAATTGTCTGGGGCATTTGAAGGGGTTCCAGGAGGCAGTGAGGACCAGCATCACTTTTCAACGCTGGCACTTTTGCTCTGGCAGCAAAAGCTGGATGTTTGCCTTTTTTTTTCTGGAGGCTGCCGAGACTGTGAAAAGGTGCTTTTGAGGATAGATTCTGCAGGAAAGCAGAGAGGGCCAAATTGTCTGGGGCATTTGAAGGGGTTCCAGGAGGCAGTGAGGACCAGCATCACTTTTCCCCGCTGGCACCTTTGCTGTGGCAGCAAAAGCTGGACGTATGACTTGTTTGCTCCAAACACCGCCGAAAGTGAAAAAAGATCCTTTTGACGAATGACTCTGCAGGAAAGCAGAGAGGGCCAAATTGTCTGGGGCATTTGAAGGGGTTCCAGGAGGCAGGGAGGACCAGCATCACTTTTCCCCGCTGGCACCTTTGCTGTGGCAGCAAATGCTGGACGTTTGTCTTTTTTGCTCCAAACACCGCCAAAAGGGAAAAAAGCTGGTTTTGACGATAGAGCCTGCAGGAAAGAAGAGAGGGTGAAATTGTATGGGGCATTTGAAGGGGTTCCAGGAGGCAGTGAGGACCAGCATCACTTTTCAACGCTGGCACCATTGCTGTGGCAGCAAAAGCTGGACGTTTGTCTTTTTTGGTACGGAGGCTGACGAGACTGTGAAAAGGTGCTTTTGAGGATAGAGTCTGCATGAAAGCAGAGAGGACCAAATTGTCTGGGGCATTTGAAGGGGTTCCAGGAGGCAGTGAGGACCAACATCACTTTTCCCTGCTGGCACCTTTGCTGTGGCAGCAAAAGCTGGACGTTTGTCTTTTTAGCTCCAAACATTGCCGAAAGTGAAAAAAAGTGCTTTTGAGGATAGATTCTGCATGAAAGCAGAGAGGGCCAAATTGTCTGGGGCATTTGAAGGGGTTCCAGGAGGCAGTGAGGACCAGCATCACTTTTCCCCGCTGGCACCTTTGCTGTGGCAGCAAAAGCTGGACGTTTGTTTTTTTGCTCCAAACACCGCCGAAATTGAAACAAGTTGCTTTTGACGATAGCGTCCGTAGGAAAGCAGAGAGGGCTAAATTGTCTGGGGCATTTGAAGGGGTTCCAGGAGGCAGTGAGGACCAGCATCACTTTTCCCCGCTGGCACCTTTGCTGTGGCAGCAAAAGCTGGAAGTTTGTCTTTTTTGCTCCAAACACCACCGAAAGTGAAACAAGTTGCTTTTGACGATAGCGTTCGCAGGAAAGAAGAGAGGGCTAAATTGTCTGGGGCATTTGAAGGGGTTCCAGGAGGCAGTGAGGACCAGCATCACTTTTCCCCGCTGGCACCTTTGCTGTGGCAGCAAAAGCTGGACGTATGTCTTTTTTGCTCCAAACACCGCTGAAAGTGAAAAAAGGTGCTTTTGACGATTGACTCTGCAGGAAAGCAGGTAGGGCCAAATTGTCTGGGGCATTTGAAGGGGTTCCAGGAGGCAGTGAGGACCAGCATCACTTTTCCCCGCTGGCACCTTTGCTGTGGCAGCAAAAGCTGGACGTTTGTCTTTTTTGCTCCAAACACCGCCGAAAGTGAAACAAGTTACTTTTGACAATAGCGTCCACAGGAAAGAAGAGAGGGTGAAATTGTCTGGGGCATTTGAAGCGGTTCCAGGAGGCAGTGAGGACCAGCATCACTTTTCCCCGCTGGCACCTTTGCTGTGGCAGCAAATGCTGGACGTTTGCCTTTTTTGCTCCATACACCGACGAAAGTGAAAAAAGGTCCTTTTGACGATAGCGTCCGCAGGAAAGAAGAGAGGGTGAAATTGTCTGGGGCATTTGAAGGGGTTCCAGGAGGCAGTGAGGACCAGCATCACTTTTCCCCTCTGGCACCTTTGCTCTGGTAGCAAAAGCTGGATGTTTGTCTTTTTTTCTCCGGAGGCTGCCGAGACTGTGAAAAGGTGCTTTTGAGGATAGATTCTGCAGGAAAGCAGAGAGGGCTAAATTGTCTGGGGCATTTGAAGGGGTTCCAGGAGGCAGTGAGGACCAGCATCACTTTTCCCCGCTGGCACCTTTGCTGTGGCAGCAAAAGCTGGACGTTTGTCTTTTTTGCAGCAAACACCGCCGAAAGTGAAAAAAGGTGCTTTTGAGGATAGATTCTGCAGGAAAGCAGAGAGGGCTAAATTGTCTGGGGCATTTGAAGGGGTTCCAGGAGGCAGTGAGGACCAGCATCACTTTTCCCCGCTGGCACCTTTGCTGTGGCAGCAAAAGCTGGACGTTTGTCTTTTTTGCTCCAAACACCGACGAAAGAGAAAAAAGGTGCTTTTGAGGATAGAGTCTGCAGGAAAGCAGAGAGGGCTAAATTGTCTGGGGCATTTGAAGGGGTTCCAGGAGGCAGTGAGGACCAGCATCACTTTTCCCCGCTGGCACCTTTGCTGTGGCAGCAAAAGCTGGACGTTTGTCTTTTTTGCTCCAAACACCGCCGAAAGTGAAAAAAGGTGCTTTTGATAATAGATTCTGCAGGAAAGCAGAGAGGGCCAAATTGTCTGGGGCATTTGAAGGGGTTCCAGGAGGCAGTGAGGACCAGCAACACTTTTCCCCTCTGGCACCTTTGCTGTGGCAGCAAAAGCCGGACGTTTGTCTTTTTTGCTCCGGAGGCTGCTGAGAGTGAGAAAAGGTGCTTTTGAGGATAGAGTCTGCAGGAAAGCAGAGAGGGCCAAATTGTCTGGGGCATTTGAAGGGGTTCCAGGAGGCAGTGAGGACCAGCATCACTTTTCCCCGCTGGCACCTTTGCTGTGGCAGCAAAAGCTGGACGTTTGTCTTTTTTGCTCCAAACACCGCCGAAAGTGAAAAAAGGTCCTTTTGACGAATGACTCTGCAGGAAAGCAGAGAGGGCCAAATTGTCTGGGGCATTTGAAGGGGTTCCAGGAGGCAGGGAGGACCAGCATCACTTTTCCCCGCTGGCACCTTTGCTGTGGCAGCAAAAGCTGGACGTTTGTCTTTTTTGCTCCAAACACCGCCAAAAGTGAAAAAAGCTGGTTTTGACGATAGAGCCTGCAGGAAAGAAGAGAGGGTGAAATTGTCTGGGGCATTTGAAGGGGTTCCAGGAGGCAGTGAGGACCAGCATCACTTTTCCCCGCTGGCACCTTTGCTGTGGCAGCAAAAGCTTGACGTTTGTCTTTTTTGGTACGGAGGCTGACGAGACTGTGAAAAGGTGCTTTTGAGGATAGAGTCTGCATGAAAGCAGAGAGGACCAAATTGTCTGGGGCATTTGAAGGGGTTCCAGGAGGCAGTGAGGACCAGCATCACTTTTCCCTGCTGGCACCTTTGCTGTGGCAGCAAAAGCTGGACGTTTGTCTTTTTAGCTCCAAACATTGCCGAAAGTGAAAAAAAGTGCTTTTGAGGATAGATTGTGCATGAAAGCAGAGAGGGCCAAATTGTCTGGGGCATTTGAAGGGGTTCCAGGAGGCAGTGAGGACCAGCATCACTTTTCCCCGCTGGCACCTTTGCTGTGGCAGCAAAAGCTGGACGTTTGTCTTTTTTGCTCCAAACACCGCCGAAAGTGAAACAAGTTGCTTTTGACGATAGCGTCCGCAGGAAAAAAGAGAGGGCTAAATTGTCTGGGGCATTTGAAGGGGTTCCAGGAGGCAGTGAGGACCAGCATCACTTTTCCCCGCTGGCACCTTTGCTGTGGCAGCAAAAGCTGGACGTTTTTCTTTTTTTCTCCGGAGGCTGCCAAGACTGTGAAAAGGTGCTTTGGAGAATAGAGTCCGTAGGAAAGCCGAGAGGGCTAAATTGTCTGGGTATTTGAAGGGGTTCCAGGAGGCAGTGAGGACCAGCATCACTTTTCCCCGCTGGCACCTTTGCTGTGGCAGCAAAAGCTGGACGTTTGTCTTTTTTGCTCCAAACACCGCCTAAAGTGAAACAAGTTACTTTTGACAATAGCGTCCACAGGAAAGAAGAGAGGGTGAAATTGTCTGGGGCATTTGAAGGGGTTCCAGGAGGCAGTGAGGACCAGCATCACTTTTCCCCGCTGGCACCTTTGCTGTGGCAGCAAAAGCTGGACGTTTGTCTTTTTTGCTCCAAACACTGCCGAAAGTGAAACAAGTTACTTTTGACAATAGCGTCCACAGGAAAGAAGAGAGGGTGAAATTGTCTGGGGCATTTGAAGGGGTTCCAGGAGGCAGTGAGGACCAGCATCACTTTTCCCTGCTGGCACCTTTGCTGTGGCAGCAAAAGCTGGACGTTTGTCTTTTTTGCTCCAAACACCGCCGAAAGTGAAAAAAGGTGCTTTTGAGTATAGATTCTGCAGGAAAGCAGAGAGGGCTAAATTGTCTGGGGCATTTGAAGGGGTTCCAGGAGGCAGTGAGGACCAGCATCACTTTTCCCCTCTGGCACCTTTGCTGTGGCAGCAAAAGCCGGACATTGTTCTTTTTTGCTCCGGAGGCTGCTGAGAGTGAGAAAAGGTGCTTTTGAGGATAGATTCTGCAGGAAAGCTGAGAGGGCTAAATTGTCTGGGGCATTTGAAGGGGTTCCAGGAGGCAGTGTGGACCAGCATCACTTTTCCCTGCTGGCACCTTTGCTGTGGCAGCAAAAGCTGGACGTTTGTCTTTTTTGCTCCAAACACCGCCGAAAGTGAAAAAAGGTGCTTTTGATGATATATTCTGCAGGAAAGCAGAGAGGGCCAAATTGTCTGGGGCATTTGAAGGGGTTCCAGGAGGCAGTGAGGACCATCATCACTTTTCCCCGCTGGCACCTTTGCTGTGGCAGCAAAAGCCGGACGTTTTCTTTTTTGCTACGGAGGCTGCTGAGAGTGAGAAAAGGTGCTTTTGAGGATAGAGTCTGCAGGAAAGAAGAGAGGGCTAAATTGTCTGGGGCATTTGAAGGGGTTCCAGGAGGCAGTGAGGACCAGCATCACTTTTCCCCGCTGGCACCTTTGCTGTGGCAGCAAAAGCTGGACGTTTGTCTTTTTTGCTCCAAACACCGCCGAAATTGAAAAAAGGTCCTTTTGACGATAGCGTCCGCGGGAAAGAAGAGAGGGCTAAATTGTCTGGGGCATTTGAAGGGGTTCCAGGAGGCAGTGAGGACCAGCATCACTTTTCAACGCTGGCACTTTTGCTCTGGCAGCAAAAGCTGGATGTTTGTCTTTTTTTTTCCGGAGGCTGCCGAGACTGTGAAAAGGTGCTTTTGAGGATAGATTCTGCAGGAAAGCAGAGAGGGCTAAATTGTCTGGGGCATTTGAAGGGGTTCCAGGAGGCAGTGAGGACCAGCATCACTTTTCCCCGCTGGAACCTTTGCTGTGGCAGCAAAAGCTGGATGTTTGTCTTTTTTTCTCCGGAGGCTGCCAAGACTGTGAAAAGGTGCTTTGGAGAATAGAGTCCGTAGGAAAGCCGAGAGGGCTAAATTGTCTGGGGCATTTGAAGGGGTTCCAGGAGGCAGTGAGGACCAGCATCACTTTTCCCCGCTGGCACCTTTGCTGTGGCAGCAAAAGCTGGACGTTTGTCTTTTTTGCTCCAAACACCGCCGAAATTGAAACAAGTTGCTTTTGACGATAGCGTTCGCAGGAAAGAAGAGAGGGCTAAATTGTCTGGGGCATTTGAAGGGGTTCCAGGAGGCAGTGAGGACCAGCATCACTTTTCCCCGCTGGCACCTTTGCTGTGGCAGCAAAAGCTGGACGTATGTCTTTTTTGCTCCAAACACCGCTGAAAGTGAAAAAAGGTGCTTTTGACGATTGACTCTGCAGGAAAGCAGGGAGAGCCAAATTGTCTGGGGCATTTGAAGGGGTTCCAGGAGGCAGTGAGGACCAGCATCACTTTTCCCCTCTGGCACCTTTGCTCTGGCAGCAAAAGCTGGACGTTTGTCTTTTTTGCTCCAAACACCGCCGAAAGTGAAACAAGTTACTTTTGACAATAGCGTCCACAGGAAAGAAGAGAGGGTGAAATTGTCTGGGGCATTTGAAGGGGTTCCAGGAGGCAGTGAGGACCAGCATCACTTTTCCCCGCTGGCACCTTTGCTGTGGCAGCAAAAGCTCGACGTTTGTCTTTTTTGCTCCAAAAACCGTCGGAAGTGAAAGAAGGTGCTTTTGAGGATAGAGTCTGCAGGAAAGCAGAGAGGGCCAAATTGTCTTGGGCATTTGAAGGGGTTCCAGGAGGCAGTGAGGACCAGCATCACTTTTCCCCGCTGGCACCTTTGCTGTGGCAGCAAAAGCTGGACGTTTGTCTTTTTTGCTCCAAACACCGCCGAAAGTGAGAAAAGGTGCTTTTGAGGATAGATTCTGCAGGAAAGCAGAGAGGGCTAAATTGTCTGGGGCATTTGAAGGGGTTCCAGGAGGCAGTGAGGACCAGCAACACTTTTCCCCTCTGGCACCTTTGCTGTGGCAGCAAAAGCCGGACGTTTTCTTTTTTGCTCCGGAGGCTGCTGAGAGTGAGAAAAGGTGCTTTTGAGGATAGAGTCTGCAGGAAAGAAGAGAGGGCTAAATTGTCTGGGGCATTTGAAGGGGTTCCAGGAGGCAGTGAGGACCAGCATCACTTTTCCCCGCTGGCACCTTTGCTGTGGCAGCAAAAGCTGGACGTTTGTCTTTTTTGCTCCAAACACCGCCGAAAGTGAAAAAAGGTCCTTTTGACGATAGCGTCCGCGGGAAAGAAGAGAGGGCTAAATTGTCTGGGGCATTTGAAGGGGTTCCAGGAGGCAGTGAGGACCAGCATCACTTTTCAACGCTGGCACTTTTGCTCTGGCAGCAAAAGCTGGATGTTTGTCTTTTTTTTTCCGGAGGCTGCCGAGACTGTGAAAAGGTGCTTTTGAGGATAGATTCTGCAGGAAAGCAGAGAGGGCTAAATTGTCTGGGGCATTTGAAGGGGTTCCAGGAGGCAGTGAGGACCAGCATCACTTTTCCCCGCTGGAACCTTTGCTGTGGCAGCAAAAGCTGGATGTTTGTCTTTTTTTCTCCGGAGGCTGCCAAGACTGTGAAAAGGAGCTTTGGAGAATAGAGTCCGTAGGAAAGCCGAGAGGGCTAAATTGTCTGGGGCATTTGAAGGGGTTCCAGGAGGCAGTGAGGACCAGCATCACTTTTCCCCGCTGGCACCTTTGCTGTGGCAGCAAAAGCTGGACGTTTGTCTTTTTTGCTCCAAACACCGCCGAAAGTGAAACAAGTTGCTTTTGACGATAGCGTTCGCAGGAAAGAAGAGAGGGCTAAATTGTCTGGGGCATTTGAAGGGGTTCCAGGAGGCAGTGAGGACCAGCATCACTTTTCCCCGCTGGCACCTTTGCTGTGGCAGCAAAAGCTGGACGTATGTCTTTTTTGCTCCAAACACCGCTGAAAGTGAAAAAAGGTGCTTTTGACGATTGACTCTGCAGGAAAGCAGGGAGAGCCAAATTGTCTGGGGCATTTGAAGGGGTTCCAGGAGGCAGTGAGGACCAGCATCACTTTTCCCCGCTGGCACCTTTGCTGTGGCAGCAAAAGCTGGACGTTTGTCTTTTTTGCTCCAAACACCGCCGAAAGTGAAACAAGTTACTTTTGACAATAGCGTCCACAGGAAAGAAGAGAGGGTGAAATTGTCTGGGGCATTTGAAGGGGTTCCAGGAGGCAGTGAGGACCAGCATCACTTTTCCCCGCTGGCACCTTCGCTGTGGCAGCAAAAGCTGGACGTTTGTCTTTTTTGCTCCAAACACCGCCGAAAGTGAGAAAAGGTGCTTTTGAGGATAGATTCTGCAGGAAAGCAGAGAGGGCCAAATTGTCTGGGGCATTTGAAGGGGTTCCAGGAGGCAGTGAGGACCAGCATCACTTTTCCCCTCTGGCACCTTTGCTGTGGCAGCAAAAGCCGGACATTTGTCTTTTTTGCTCCGGAGGCTGCTGAGAGTGAGAAAAGGTGCTTTTGAGGATAGATTCTGCAGGAAAGCAGAGAGGGCCCAATTGTCTGGGGCATTTGAAGGGGTTCCAGGAGGCAGTGAGGACCAGCATCACTTTTCCCCGCTGGCACCTTTGCTGTGGCAGCAAAATCTGGACGTTTGCCTTTTTTGCTCCAAACACCGACGAAAGTGAAAAAAGGTCCTTTTGACGATAGCGTCCGCAGGAAAGAAGAGAGGGTGAAATTGTCTGGGGCATTTGAAGGGGTTCCAGGAGGCAGTGAGGACCAGCATCACTTTTCCCCGCTGGCACCTTTGCTCTGGTAGCAAAAGCTGGATGTTTGTCTTTTTTTCTCCGGAGGCTGCCAAGACTGTGAAAAGGTGCTTTGGAGAATAGAGTCCGTAGGAAAGCCGAGAGGGCTAAATTGTCTGGGGCATTTGAAGGGGTTCCAGGAGGCAGTGTGGACCAGCATCACTTTTCCCTGCTGGCACCTTTGCTGTGGCAGCAAAAGCTGGACGTTTGTCTTTTTTGCTCCAATCACCGCCGAAAGTGAAAAAAGGTGCTTTTGATGATAGATTCTACAGGAAAGCAGAGAGGGCCAAATTGTCTGGGGCATTTGAAGGGGTTCCAGGAGGCAGTGAGGACCAGCAACACTTTTCCCTGCTGGCACCTTTGCTGTGGCAGCAAAAGCCGGACGTTTGTCTTTTTTGCTCCGGAGGCTGCTGAGAGTGAGAAAAGGTGCTTTTGAGGATAGAGTCTGCAGGAAAGAAGAGAGGGCTAAATTGTCTGGGGCATTTGAAGGGGTTCCAGGAGGCAGTGAGGACCAGCATCACTTTTCCCCGCTGGCACCTTTGCTGTGGCAGCAAAAGCTGGACGTTTGTCTTTTTTGCTCCAAACACCGCCGAAACTGAAAAAAGGTCCTTTTGACGATAGCGTCCGCAGGAAAGAAGAGAGGGCTAAATTGTCTGGGGCATTTGAAGGGGTTCCAGGAGGCAGTGAGGACCAGCATCACTTTTCAACGCTGGCACCTTTGCTGTGGCAGCAAAAGCTGGACGTTTGTCTTTTTTGCTCCAAACACCGCCGAAAGTGAAACAAGTTGCTTTTGACGATAGCGTTCGCAGGAAAGAAGAGAGGGCTAAATTGTCTGGGGCATTTGAAGGGGTTCCAGGAGGCAGTGAGGACCAGCATCACTTTTCCCCGCTGGCACCTTTGCTGTGGCAGCAAAAGCTGGACGTATGTCTTTTTTGCTCCAAACACCGCTGAAAGTGAAAAAAGGTGCTTTTGACGATTGACTCTGCAGGAAAGCAGGGAGAGCCAAATTGTCTGGGGCATTTGAAGGCGTTCCAGGAGGCAGGGAGGACCAGCATCACTTTTCCCCGCTGGCACCTTTGCTGTGGCAGCAAAAGCTGGACGTTTGTCTTTTTTGCTCCAAACAACGCCGAAAGTGAGAAAAGGTGCTTTTGAGGATAGAGTCTGCAGGAAAGCAGAGAGGGCTAAATTGTCTGGGGCATTTGAAGGGGTTCCAGGAGGCAGTGAGGACCAGCATCACTTTTCCCCACTGGCACCTTTGCTGTGGCAGCAAAAGCTGGACGTTTGTCTTTTTTGCTCCAAACACCGCCGAAAGTGAAAAAAGGTGCTTTTGAGTATAGATTCTGCAGGAAAGCAGAGAGGGCTAAATTGTCTGGGGCATTTGAAGGGGTTCCAGGAGGCAGTGAGGAGCAGCATCACTTTTCCCCGCTGGCACCTTTGCTGTGGCAGCAAAATCTGGACGTTTGCCTTTTTTGCTCCAAACACCGACGAAAGTGAAAAAAGTTCCTTTTGACGATAGCGTCCGCAGGAAAGAAGAGAGGGTGAAATTGTCTGGGGCATTTGAAGGGGTTCCAGGAGGCAGTGAGGACCAGCATCACTTTTCCCCGCTGGCACCTTTGCTCTGGTAGCAAAAGCTGGATGTTTGTCTTTTTTTCTCCGGAGGCTGCCGAGACTGTGAAAAGGTGCTTTTGAGGATAGAGTCTGCAAGAAAGCAGAGAGATCTAAATTGTCTGGGGCATTTGAAGGGGTTCCAGGAGGCAGTGAGGACCAGCTTCACTTTTCCCCGCTGGCACCTTTGCTGTGGCAGCAAAAGCTGGATGTTTGTCTTTTTTTTTCCGGAGGCTGCCGAGACTGTGAAATGGTGCTTTTGAGGATAGATTCTGCAGGAAAGCAGCGAGGGCCAAATTGTCTGGGTCATTTGAAGGGGTTCCAGGAGGCAGTGAGGACCAGCATCACTTTTCCCCGCTGGAACCTTTGCTGTGGCAGCAAAAGCTGGATGTATGACTTGTTTGCTCCAAACACCGCCGAAAGTGAAAAAAGCTCCTTTTGACGAATGACTCTGCAGGAAAGCAGAGAGGGCCAAATTGTCTGGGCCATTTGAAGGGGTTCCAGGAGGCAGGGAGGACCAGCATCACTTTTCCCCGCTGGCACCTTTGCTGTGGCAGCAAAAGCTGGACGTATGTCTTTTTTGCTCCAAACACCGCTGAAAGTGAAAAAAGGTGCTTTTGACGATTGACTCTGCAGGAAAGCAGGGAGAGCCAAATTGTCTGGGGCATTTGAAGGGGTTCCAGGAGGCAGTGAGGACCAGCATCACTTTTCCCCGCTGGCACCTTTGCTGTGGCAGCAAAAGCTGGACGTTTGTCTTTTTTGCTCCAAACACCGCCGAAAGTGAAACAAGTTACTTTTGACAATAGCGTCCACAGGAAAGAAGAGAGGGTGAAATTGTCTGGGGCATTTGAAGGGGTTCCAGGAGGCAGTGAGGACCAGCATCACTTTTCCCCGCTGGCACCTTCGCTGTGGCAGCAAAAGCTGGACGTTTGTCTTTTTTGCTCCAAACACCGCCGAAAGTGAGAAAAGGTGCTTTTGAGGATAGATTCTGCAGGAAAGCAGAGAGGGCCAAATTGTCTGGGGCATTTGAAGGGGTTCCAGGAGGCAGTGAGGACCAGCATCACTTTTCCCCTCTGGCACCTTTGCTGTGGCAGCAAAAGCCGGACATTTGTCTTTTTTGCTCCGGAGGCTGCTGAGAGTGAGAAAAGGTGCTTTTGAGGATAGATTCTGCAGGAAAGCAGAGAGGGCCCAATTGTCTGGGGCATTTGAAGGGGTTCCAGGAGGCAGTGAGGACCAGCATCACTTTTCCCCGCTGGCACCTTTGCTGTGGCAGCAAAATCTGGACGTTTGCCTTTTTTGCTCCAAACACCGACGAAAGTGAAAAAAGGTCCTTTTGACGATAGCGTCCGCAGGAAAGAAGAGAGGGTGAAATTGTCTGGGGCATTTGAAGGGGTTCCAGGAGGCAGTGAGGACCAGCATCACTTTTCCCCGCTGGCACCTTTGCTCTGGTAGCAAAAGCTGGATGTTTGTCTTTTTTTCTCCGGAGGCTGCCAAGACTGTGAAAAGGTGCTTTGGAGAATAGAGTCCGTAGGAAAGCCGAGAGGGCTAAATTGTCTGGGGCATTTGAAGGGGTTCCAGGAGGCAGTGTGGACCAGCATCACTTTTCCCTGCTGGCACCTTTGCTGTGGCAGCAAAAGCTGGACGTTTGTCTTTTTTGCTCCAATCACCGCCGAAAGTGAAAAAAGGTGCTTTTGATGATAGATTCTACAGGAAAGCAGAGAGGGCCAAATTGTCTGGGGCATTTGAAGGGGTTCCAGGAGGCAGTGAGGACCAGCAACACTTTTCCCTGCTGGCACCTTTGCTGTGGCAGCAAAAGCCGGACGTTTGTCTTTTTTGCTCCGGAGGCTGCTGAGAGTGAGAAAAGGTGCTTTTGAGGATAGAGTCTGCAGGAAAGAAGAGAGGGCTAAATTGTCTGGGGCATTTGAAGGGGTTCCAGGAGGCAGTGAGGACCAGCATCACTTTTCCCCGCTGGCACCTTTGCTGTGGCAGCAAAAGCTGGACGTTTGTCTTTTTTGCTCCAAACACCGCCGAAACTGAAAAAAGGTCCTTTTGACGATAGCGTCCGCAGGAAAGAAGAGAGGGCTAAATTGTCTGGGGCATTTGAAGGGGTTCCAGGAGGCAGTGAGGACCAGCATCACTTTTCAACGCTGGCACCTTTGCTGTGGCAGCAAAAGCTGGACGTTTGTCTTTTTTGCTCCAAACACCGCCGAAAGTGAAACAAGTTGCTTTTGACGATAGCGTTCGCAGGAAAGAAGAGAGGGCTAAATTGTCTGGGGCATTTGAAGGGGTTCCAGGAGGCAGTGAGGACCAGCATCACTTTTCCCCGCTGGCACCTTTGCTGTGGCAGCAAAAGCTGGACGTATGTCTTTTTTGCTCCAAACACCGCTGAAAGTGAAAAAAGGTGCTTTTGACGATTGACTCTGCAGGAAAGCAGGGAGAGCCAAATTGTCTGGGGCATTTGAAGGCGTTCCAGGAGGCAGTGAGGACCAGCATCACTTTTCCCCGCTGGCACCTTTGCTGTGGCAGCAAAAGCTGGACGTTTGTCTTTTTTGCTCCAAACAACGCCGAAAGTGAGAAAAGGTGCTTTTGAGGATAGAGTCTGCAGGAAAGCAGAGAGGGCTAAATTGTCTGGGGCATTTGAAGGGGTTCCAGGAGGCAGTGAGGACCAGCATCACTTTTCCCCACTGGCACCTTTGCTGTGGCAGCAAAAGCTGGACGTTTGTCTTTTTTGCTCCAAACACCGCCGAAAGTGAAAAAAGGTGCTTTTGAGTATAGATTCTGCAGGAAAGCAGAGAGGGCTAAATTGTCTGGGGCATTTGAAGGGGTTCCAGGAGGCAGTGAGGAGCAGCATCACTTTTCCCCGCTGGCACCTTTGCTGTGGCAGCAAAATCTGGACGTTTGCCTTTTTTGCTCCAAACACCGACGAAAGTGAAAAAAGTTCCTTTTGACGATAGCGTCCGCAGGAAAGAAGAGAGGGTGAAATTGTCTGGGGCATTTGAAGGGGTTCCAGGAGGCAGTGAGGACCAGCATCACTTTTCCCCGCTGGCACCTTTGCTCTGGTAGCAAAAGCTGGATGTTTGTCTTTTTTTCTCCGGAGGCTGCCGAGACTGTGAAAAGGTGCTTTTGAGGATAGAGTCTGCAAGAAAGCAGAGAGATCTAAATTGTCTGGGGCATTTGAAGGGGTTCCAGGAGGCAGTGAGGACCAGCTTCACTTTTCCCCGCTGGCACCTTTGCTGTGGCAGCAAAAGCTGGATGTTTGTCTTTTTTTTTCCGGAGGCTGCCGAGACTGTGAAATGGTGCTTTTGAGGATAGATTCTGCAGGAAAGCAGCGAGGGCCAAATTGTCTGGGTCATTTGAAGGGGTTCCAGGAGGCAGTGAGGACCAGCATCACTTTTCCCCGCTGGAACCTTTGCTGTGGCAGCAAAAGCTGGATGTATGACTTGTTTGCTCCAAACACCGCCGAAAGTGAAAAAAGCTCCTTTTGACGAATGACTCTGCAGGAAAGCAGAGAGGGCCAAATTGTCTGGGCCATTTGAAGGGGTTCCAGGAGGCAGGGAGGACCAGCATCACTTTTCCCCGCTGGCACCTTTGCTGTGGCAGCAAAAGCTGGACGTTTGTCTTTTTTGCTCCAAACACCGCCAAAAGTGAAAAAAGCTGGTTTTGACGATAGAGCCTGCAGGAAAGAAGGGAGGGTGAAATTGTCTGGGGCATTTGAAGGGGTTCCAGGAGGCAGGGAGGACCAGCATCACTTTTCCCCGCTGGCACCTTTGCTGTGGCAGCAAATGCTGGACGTTTGTCTTTTTCGCTCCAAACACCGCCAAAAGTGAAAAAAGCTGGTTTTGACGATAGAGCCTGCAGGAAAGAAGAGAGGGCCAAATTGTCTGGGGCATTTGAAGGGGTTCCAGGAGGCAGTGAGGACCAGCATCACTTTTCAACGCTGGCACCATTGCTGTGGCAGCAAAAGCTGGACGTTTGTCTTTTTTGGTACGGAGGCTGACGAGACTGTGAAAAGGTGCTTTTGAGGATAGAGTCTGCATGAAAGCAGAGAGGACCAAATTGTCTGGGGCATTTGAAGGGGTTCCAGGAGGCAGTGAGGACCAGCATCACTTTTCCCCGCTGGCACCTTTGCTATGGCAGCAAAAGCTGGACGTTTGTCTTTTTTGCTCCAAACACCGCCGAAAGTGAGAAAAGGTGCTTTTGAGGATAGATTCTGCAGGAAAGCAGAGAGGGCTAAATTGTCTGGGGCATTTGAAGGGGTTCCAGGAGGCAGTGAGGACCAGCATCACTTTTCAACGCTGGCACTTTTGCTCTGGCAGCAAAAGCTGGATGTTTGTCTTTTTTTTTCCGGAGGCTGCCGAGATTGTGAAAAGGTGCTTTTGAGGATAGATTCTGCAGGAAAGCAGAGAGGGCCAAATTGTCTGGGGCATTTAAAGGGGTTCCAGGAGGCAGTGAGGACCAGCATCACTTTTCCCCGCTGGAACCTTTGCTGTGGCAGCAAAAGCTGGACGTATGACTTGTTTGCTCCAAACACCGCCGAAAGTGAAAAAAGATCCTTTTGACGAATGACTCTGCAGGAAAGCAGAGAGGGCCAAATTGTCTGGGGCATTTGAAGGGGTTCCAGGAGGCAGGGAGGACCAGCATCACTTTTCCCCGCTGGCACCTTTGCTGTAGCAGCAAAAGCTGGACGTTTGTCTTTTTTGCTCCAAACAGCGCCGAAAGTGAAAAAAGATGGTTTTGACGATAGAGCCTGCAGGAAAGAAGAGAGGGTGAAATTGTCTGGGGCATTTGAAGGGGTTCCAGGAGGCAGTGAGGACCAGCATCACTTTTCCCCGCTGGCACCTTTGCTGTGGCAGCAAAAGCTGGACGTATGTCTTTTTTACTCCAAACACCGCTGAAAGTGAAAAAAGGTGCTTTTGACGATTGACTCTGCAGGAAAGCAGGGAGAGCCAAATTGTCTGGGGCATTTGAAGGGGTTCCAGGAGGCAGTGAGGACCAGAATCATTTTTCCCCACTGGCACCTTTGCTGTGGCAGCAAAAGCTGGACGTTTGTCTTTTTTGCTCCAAACACCGCCGAAAGTGAAACAAGTTACTTTTGACAATAGCGTCCACAGGAAAGAAGAGAGGGTGAAATTGTCTGGGGCATTTGAAGGGGTTCCAGGAGGCAGTGAGGACCAGCATCACTTTTCCCCGCTGGCACCTTTGCTGTGGCAGCAAAATCTGGACGTTTGCCTTTTTTGCTCCAAACACCGACGAAAGTGAAAAAAGGTCCTTTTGACGATAGCGTCCGCAGGAAAGAAGAGAGGGTGAAATTGTCTGGGGCATTTGAAGGGGTTCCAGGAGGCAGTGAGGACCAGCATCACTTTTCCCCGCTGGCACCTTTGCTCTGGTAGCAAAAGCTGGATGTTTGTCTTTTTTTCTCCGGAGGCTGCCGAGACTGTGAAAAGGTGCTTTTGAGGATAGAGTCTGCAAGAAAGCAGAGAGATCTAAATTGTCTGGGGCATTTGAAGGGGTTCCAGGAGGCAGTGAGGACCAGCTTCACTTTTCCCCGCTGGCACTTATGCTGTGGCAGCAAAAGCTGGACGTTTGTCTTTTTTTCTCCGGAGGCTGCCAAGACTGTGAAAAGGTGCTTTGGAGAATAGAGTCCGTAGGAAAGCCGAGAGGGCTAAATTGTCTGGGGCATTTGAAGGGGTTCCAGGAGGCAGTGAGGACCAGCATCACTTTTCCCCGCTGGCACCTTTGCTGTGGCAGCAAAAGCTGGACGTTTGTCTTTTTTGCTCCAAACACCGCCGAAAGTGAAAAAAGGTGCTTTTGATGATAGATTCTGCAGGAAAGCAGAGAGGGCCAAATTGTCTGGGGCATTTGAAGGGGTTCCAGGAGGCAGTGAGGACCAGCAACACTTTTCCCCTCTGGCACCTTTGCTGTGGCAGCAAAAGCCGGACGTTTGTCTTTTTTGCTCCGGAGGCTGCTGAGAGTGAGAAAAGGTGCTTTTGAAGATAGAGTCTGCAGGAAAGAAGAGAGGGCTAAATTGTCTGGGGCATTTGAAGGGGTTCCAGGAGGCAGTGAGGACCAGCATCACTTTTCCCCGCTGGCACCTTTGCTGTGGCAGCAAAAGCTGGACGTTTGTCTTTTTTGCTCCAAACACCGCCGAAAGTGAAAAAAGGTCCTTTTGACGATAGCGTCCGCGGGAAAGAAGAGAGGGCTAAATTGTCTGGGGCATTTGAAGGGGTTCCAGGAGGCAGTGAGGACCAGCATCACTTTTCAACGCTGGCACTTTTGCTTTAGCAGCAAAAGCTGGATGTTTGTCTTTTTTTTTCCGGAGGCTGCCGAGACTGTGAAAAGGTGCTTTTGAAGATAGATTCTGCAGGAAAGCAGAGAGGGCTAAATTGTCTGGGGCATTTGAAGGGGTTCCAGGAGGCAGTGAGGACCAGCATCACTTTTCCCCGCTGGAACCTTTGCTGTGGCAGCAAAAGCTGGACGTATGACTTGTTTGCTCCAAACACCGCCGAAAGTGAAAAAAGATCCTTTTGACGAATGACTCTGCAGGAAAGCAGAGAGGGCCAAATTGTCTGGGGCATTTGAAGGGGTTCCAGGAGGCAGTGAGGACCAGCATCACTTTTCCCCGCTGGAACCTTTGCTGTGGCAGCAAAAGCTGGACGTATGACTTGTTTGCTCCAAACACCGCCAAAAGTGAAAAAAGCTGGTTTTGACGATAGAGCCTGCAGGAAAGAAGAGAGGGTGAAATTGTCTGGGGCATTTGAAGGGGTTCCAGGAGGCAGTGAGGACCAGCATCACTTTTCCCCTCTGGCACCTTTGCTGTGGCAGCAAAAGCTGGACGTTTGTGTTTTTTAGTACGGAGGTTGCCAAGACTGTGAAAAGGTGCTTTTGAGGATAGATTCTGCAGGAAAGCAGAGAGGGCCAAATTGTCTGGGGCATTTGAAGGGGTTCCAGGAGGCAGTGAGGACCAGCATCACTTTTCAACGCTGGCACTTTTGCTCTGGCAGCAATAGCTGGATGTTTGTCTTTTTTTTTTCCGGAGGCTGCCGAGACTGTGAAAAGGTGCTTTTGAGGATAGATTCTGCAGGAAAGCAGAGAGGGCCAAATTGTCGGGGGCATTTGAAGGGGTTCCAGGAGGCAGTGAGGACCAGCATCACTTTTCCCCGCTGGCACCTTTGCTTTGACAGCAAAAGCTGGACGTATGACTTGTTTGCTCCAAACACCGCCGAAAGTGAAAAAAGCTCCTTTTGACGAATGACTCTGCAGGAAAGCAGAGAGGGCCAAATTGTCTGGGCCATTTGAAGGGGTTCCAGGAGGCAGGGAGGACCAGCATCACTTTTCCCCGCTGGCACCTTTGCTGTGGCAGCAAAAGCTGGACGTTTGTCTTTTTTGCTCCAAACACCGCCAAAAGTGAAAAAAGCTGGTTTTGACGATAGAGCCTGCAGGAAAGAAGAGAGGGCCAAATTGTCTGGGGCATTTGAAGGGGTTCCAGGAGGCAGTGAGGACCAGCATCACTTTTCCCCGCTGGCACCTTTGCTGTGGCAGCAAAAGCTGCACGTTTGTCTTTTTTGGTACGGAGGCTGCCAAGTCTGTGAAAAGGTGCTTTTGAGGATAGAGTCTGCATGAAAGCAGAGAGGACCAAATTGTCTGGGGCATTTGAAGGGGTTGCAGGAGGCAGTGAGGACCAGCATCACTTTTCCCCGCTGGCACCTTTGCTGTGGCAGCAAAAGCTGGACGTTTGTCTTTTTTGCTCCAAACACCGCCGAAAGTGAAACAAGTTGCTTTTGACGATAGCTTCCGCAGGAAAGAAGAGAGGGCCAAAGTATCTGGGGCATTTGAAGGGGTTCCAGGAGGCAGTGAGGACCAGCATCACTTTTCCCCGCTGGCACCTTTGCTATGGCAGCAAAAGCTGGACGTTTGTCTTTTTTGCTCCAAACACCGCCGAAAGTGAGAAAAGGTGCTTTTGAGGATAGATTCTGCAGGAAAGCAGAGAGAGCTAAATTGTCTGGGGCATTTGAAGGGGTTCCAGGAGGCAGTGAGGACCAGCATCACTTTTCCCCTCTGGCACCTTTGCTGTGGCAGCAAAAGCCGGACATTTGTCTTTTTTGCTCCGGAGGCTGCTGAGAGTGAGAAAAGGTGCTTTTGAGGATAGATTCTGCAGGAAAGCAGACAGGGCCCAATTGTCTGGGGCATTTGAAGGGGTTCCAGGAGGCAGTGAGGACCAGCATCACTTTTCCCCGCTGGCACCTTTGCTGTGGCAGCAAAATCTGGACGTTTGCCTTTTTTGCTCCAAACACCGGCGAAAGTGAAAAAAGGTCCTTTTGACAATAGCGTCCGCAGGAAAGAAGAGAGGGTGAAATTGTCTGGGGCATTTGAAGGGGTTCCAGGAGGCAGTGAGGACCAGCATCACTTTTCCCCGCTGGCACCTTTGCTCTGGTAGCAAAAGCTGGATGTTTGTCTTTTTTTCTCCGGAGGCTGCCGAGACTGTGAAAAGGTGCTTTTGAGGATAGAGTCTGCAAGAAAGCAGAGAGATCTAAATTGTCTGGGGCATTTGAAGGGGTTCCAGGAGGCAGTGAGGACCAGCATCACTTTTCCCCGCTGGCACTTATGCTGTGGCAGCAAAAGCTGGATGTTTGTCTTTTTTTCTCCGGAGGCTGCCAAGACTGTGAAAAGGTGCTTTGGAGAATAGAGTCCGTAGGAAAGCCGAGAGGGCTAAATTGTCTGGGGCATTTGAAGGGGTTCCAGGAGGCAGTGAGGACCAGCATCACTTTTCCCCGCTGGCACCTTTGCTGTGGCAGCAAAAGCTGGACGTTTGTCTTTTTTGCTCCAAACACCGCCGAAAGTGAAACAAGTTGCTTTTGACGATAGCGTTCGCAGGAAAGAAGAGAGGGCTAAATTGTCTGGGGCATTTGAAGGGGTTCCAGGAGGCAGTGAGGACCAGCATCACTTTTCCCCGCTGGCACCTTTGCTGTGGCAGCAAAAGCTGGACGTATGTCTTTTTTGCTCCAAACACCGCTGAAAGTGAAAAAAGGTGCTTTTGACGATTGACTCTGCAGGAAAGCAGGGAGGGCCAAATTGTCTGGGGCATTTGAAGGGGTTCCAGGAGGCAGGGAGGACCAGCATCACTTTTCCCCGCTGGCACCTTTGCTGTGGCAGCAAAAGCTGGACGTTTGTCTTTTTTGCTCCAAACACCGCCAAAAGTGAAAAAAGCTGGTTTTGACGATAGAGCATGCAGGAAAGAAGAGAGGGTGAAATTGTCTGGGGCATTTGAAGGGGTTCCAGGAGGCAGTGAGGACCAGCATCACTTTTCCCTGCTGGCACCTTTGCTGTGGCAGCAAAAGCTGGACGTTTGTCTTTTTTGGTACGGAGGCTGACGAGACTGTGAAAAGGTGCTTTTGAGGATAGAGTCTGCATGAAAGCAGAGAGGACCAAATTGTCTGGGGCATTTGAAGGGGTTCCAGGAGGCAGTGAGGACCAGCATCACTTTTCCCTGCTGGCACCTTTGCTGTGGCAGCAAAAGCTGGACGTATGTCTTTTTTGCTCCAAAGATCGCCAAAAGTGAAAAAAGGTGCTTTTGAGTATAGATTCTGCAGGAAAGCAGAGAGGGCCCAATTGTCTGGGGCATTTGAAGGGGTTCCAGGAGACAGTGAGGACCAGCATCACATTTCCCCGCTGGCCCCTTTGCTATGGCAGCAAAAGCTGGACGTTTTTCTTTTTTGCTCCGGAGGCTTCTGAGAGTGAGAAAAGGTGCTTTTGATGATAGAGTCCGCAGGAAAGAAGAGAGGGCCAAATTGTCTGGGGCATTTGAAGGGGTTCCAGGAGGAAGTGAGGACCAGCATCACTTTTCCCCGCTGGCACCTTTGCTGTGGCAGCAAAAGCTGGACGTTTGTCTTTTTTGCTCCAAACACCGCCAAAAGTGAAAAAAGCTGGTTTTGACGATAGAGCCTGCAGGAAAGAAGAGAGGGTGAAATTGTCTGGGGCATTTGAAGGGGTTCCAGGAGGCAGTGAGGACCAGCATCACTTTTCCCCTCTGGCACCTTTGCTGTGGCAGCAAAAGCTGGACGTTTGTCTTTTTTGGTACGGAGGCTGACGAGACTGTGAAAAGGTGCTTTTGAGGATAGAGTCTGCATGAAAGCAGAGAGGACCGAATTGTCTGGGGCATTTGAAGGGGTTCCAGGAGGCAGTGAGGACCAGCATCACTTTTCCCTGCTGGCACCTTTGCTGTGGCAGCAAAAGCTGGACGTTTGTCTGTTTTGCTCCAAACACCGCCGAAAGTGAAACAAGTTGTTTTTGACGATAGCGTCCGCAGGAAAGAAGAGAGGGCTAAATTATCTGGGGCATTTGAAGGGGTTCCAGGAGGCAGTGAGGACCAGCATCACTTTTCCCCTCTGGCACCTTTGCTGTGGCAGCAAAAGCTGGACGTTTGTCTTTTTTGCAGCAAACACCGCCGAAAGTGAAAAAAGGTGCTTTTGAGGATAGATTCTGCTGGAAAGCAGAGAGGGCTAAATTGTCTGGGGCATTTGAAGGGGTTCCAGGAGGCAGTGAGGACCAGCATCACTTTTCCCCGCTGGCACCTTTGCTGCGGCAGTAAAAGCTGGATGTTTGTCTTTTTTTCTCCGGAGGCTGCCAAGACTGTGAAAAGGTGCTTTTGAGGATAGATTCTGCAGGAAAGCAGAGAGGGCCAAATTGTCTGGGGCATTTGAAGGGGTTCCAGGAGGCAGTGAGGACCAGCATCACTTTTCCCCGCTGGCACCTTTGCTGTGGCAGCAAAAGCTGGACGTATGTCTTTTTTGCTCCAAACACCGCTGAAAGTGAAAAAAGGTGCTTTTGAGGATAGATTCTGCAGGAAAGCAGGGAGGGCCAAATTGTCTGGGGCATTTGAAGGGGTTCCAGGAGGCAGTGAGGACCAGCATCACTTTTCCCCGCTGGCACCTTTGCTGTGGCAGCAAAAGCTGGACGTTTGTCTTTTTTGCTCCAAACACCGCCGAAAGTGAAACAAGTTACTTTTGACAATAGCGTCCACAGGAAAGAAGAGAGGGTGAAATTGTCTGGGGCATTTGAAGGGGTTCTAGGAGGCAGTGAGGACCAGCATCACTTTTCCCCGCTGGCACCTTTGCTGTGGCAGCAAAAGCTGGACGTTTGTCTTTTTTGCTCCAAACACCGCCGAAAGTGAAAGAAGGTGCTTTTGAGGATAGATTCTGCAGGAAAGCAGAGAGGGCCAAATTGTCTGGGGCATTTGAAGGGGTTCCAGGAGGCAGTGAGGACCAGCATCACTTTTCCCCGCTGGCACCTTTGCTATGGCAGCAAAAGCTGGACGTTTGTCTTTTTTGCTCCAAACACCGCCGAAAGTGAGAAAAGGTGCTTTTGAGGATAGAATCTGCAGGAAAGCAGAGAGGGCTAAATTGTCTGGGGCATTTGAAGGGGTTCCAGGAGGCAGTGAGGACCAGCATCACTTTTCCCCACTGGCACCTTTGCTGTGGCAGCAAAAGCTGGACGTTTGTCTTTTTTGCTCCAAACACCGCCGAAAGTGAAAAAAGGTGCTTTTGAGGATAGATTCTGCAGGAAAGCAGAGAGGGCTAAATTGTCTGGGGCATTTGAAGGGGTTCCAGGAGGCAGTGAGGACCAGCATCACTTTTCCCCGCTGGCACCTTTGCTGTGGCAGCAAAATCTGGACGTTTGCCTTTTTTGCTCCAAACACCGACGAAAGTGAAAAAAGGTGCTTTTGATGATAGAGTCCGCAGGAAAGAAGAGAGGGCCAAATTGTCTGGGGCATTTGAAGGGGTTCCAGGAGGCAGTGAGGACCAGCATCACTTTTCCCCGCTGGCACCTTTGCTGTGGCAGCAAAAGCTGGACGTTTTTCCTTTTTGCTCCAAACATTGCCGAAAGTGAAAAAAAGTGCTTTTGAGGATAGATTCTGCATGAAAGAAGAGAGGGCGAAATTGTCTGGGGCATTTGAAGGGGTTCCAGGAGGCAGTGAGGACCAGCATCACTTTTCCCCGCTGGCACCTTTGCTGTGGCAGCAAAAGCTGGACGTTTGTCTTTTTTGCTCCAAACACCGCCGAAAGTGAAAAAAGGTGCTTTTGAGGATAGATTCTGCAGGAAAGCAGAGAGGGCTAAATTGTCTGGGGCATTTGAAGGGGTTCCAGGAGGCAGTGAGGACCAGCATCACTTTTCCCCGCTGGCACCTTTGCTGCGGCAGCAAAAGCTGGATGTTTGTCTTTTTTTCTCCAGAGGCTGCCAAGACTGTGAAAAGGTGCTTTGGAGAATAGAGTCCGTAGGAAAGCCGAGAGGGCTAAATTGTCTGGGACATTTGAAGGGGTTCCAGGAGGCAGTGAGGACCAGCATCACTTTTCCCCGCTGGCACCTTTGCTGTGGCAGCAAAAGCTGGACGTTTGTCTTTTTTGCTCCAAACACCCCCGAAAGTGAAACAAGTTGCTTTTGACGATAGCGTTCACAGGAAAGAATAGAGGGCTAAATTGTCTGGGGCATTTGAAGGGGTTCCAGGAGGCAGTGAGGACCAGCATCACTTTTCCCCGCTGGCACCTTTGCTGTGGCAGCAAAAGCTGGACGTATGTCTTTTTTGCTCCAAACACCGCTGAAAGTGAAAAAAGGTGCTTTTGACGATTGACTCTGCAGGAAAGCAGGGAGGGCCAAATTGTCTGGGGCATTTGAAGGGGTTCCAGGAGGCAGTGAGGACCAGCATCACTTTTCCCCGCTGGCACCTTTGCTGTGGCAGCAAAAGCTGGACGTTTGTCTTTTTTGCTCCAAACACCGCCGAAAGTGAAACAAGTTACTTTTGACAATAGCGTCCACAGGAAAGAAGAGAGGGTGAAATTGTCTGGGGCATTTGAAGGGGTTCCAGGAGGCAGTGAGGACCAGCATCACTTTTCCCCGCTGGCACCTTTGCTGTGGCAGCAAAAGCTGGACGTTTGTCTTTTTTGCTCCAAAAACCGCCGAAAGTGAAAGAAGGTGCTTTTGAGGATAGAGTCTGCAGGAAAGCAGAGAGGGCCAAATTGTCTGGGGCATTTGAAGGGGTTCCAGGAGGCAGTGAGGACCAGCATCACTTTTCCCCGCTGGCACCTTTGCTATGGCAGCAAAAGCTGGACGTTTGTCTTTTTTGCTCCAAACACCGCCGAAAGTGAGAAAAGGTGCTTTTGAGGATAGAGTCTGCAGGAAAGCAGAGAGAGCTAAATTGTCTGGGGCATTTGAAGGGGTTCCAGGAGGCAGTGAGGACCAGCATCACTTTTCCCCGCTGGCACCTTTGCTGTGGCAGCAAAAGCTGGACGTTTGTCTTTTTTGCTCCAAACACCGCCGAAAGTGAAACAAGTTGCTTTTGACGATAGCGTTCACAGGAAAGAATAGAGGGCTAAATTGTCTGGGGCATTTGAAGGGGTTCCAGGAGGCAGTGAGGACCAGCATCACTTTTCCCCGCTGGCACCTTTGCTGTGGCAGCAAAAGCTGGACGTTTGTCTTTTTTGCTCCAAACACCGCCGAAAGTGAAACAAGTTGCTTTTGACGATAGCGTTCACAGGAAAGAATAGAGGGCTAAATTGTCTGGGGCATTTGAAGGGGTTCCAGGAGGCAGTGAGGACCAGCATCACTTTTCCCCGCTGGCACCTTTGCTGTGGCAGCAAAAGCTGGACGTATGTCTTTTTTGCTCCAAACACCGCCGAAAGTGAGAAAAGGTGCTTTTGAGGATAGAGTCTGCATGAAAGCAGAGAGGGCTAAATTGTCTGGGGCATTTGAAGGGGTTCCAGGAGGCAGTGAGGACCAGCATCACTTTTCCCTGCTGGCACCTTTGCTGTGGCAGCAAAAGCTGGACGTTTGTCTGTTTTGCTCCAAACACCGCCGAAAGTGAAACAAGTTGTTTTTGACGATAGCGTCCGCAGGAAAGAAGAGAGGGCTAAATTATCTGGGGCATTTGAAGGGGTTCCAGGAGGCAGTGAGGACCAGCATCACTTTTCCCCGCTGGCACCTTTGCTGTGGCAGCAAAAGCTGGACGTTTGTCTTTTTTGCAGCAAACACCGCCGAAAGTGAAAAAAGGTGCTTTTGAGGATAGATTCTGCTGGAAAGCAGAGAGGGCTAAATTGTCTGGGGCATTTGAAGGGGTTCCAGGAGGCAGTGAGGACCAGCATCACTTTTCCCCGCTGGCACCTTTGCTGCGGCAGTAAAAGCTGGATGTTTGTCTTTTTTTCTCCGGAGGCTGCCAAGACTGTGAAAAGGTGCTTTTGAGGATAGATTCTGCAGGAAAGCAGAGAGGGCCAAATTGTCTGGGGCATTTGAAGGGGTTCCAGGAGGCAGTGAGGACCAGCATCACTTTTCCCCGCTGGCACCTTTGCTGTGGCAGCAAAAGCTGGACGTATGTCTTTTTTGCTCCAAACACCGCTGAAAGTGAAAAAAGGTGCTTTTGAGGATAGATTCTGCAGGAAAGCAGGGAGGGCCAAATTGTCTGGGGCATTTGAAGGGGTTCCAGGAGGCAGTGAGGACCAGCATCACTTTTCCCCGCTGGCACCTTTGCTGTGGCAGCAAAAGCTGGACGTTTGTCTTTTTTGCTCCAAACACCGCCGAAAGTGAAACAAGTTACTTTTGACAATAGCGTCCACAGGAAAGAAGAGAGGGTGAAATTGTCTGGGGCATTTGAAGGGGTTCTAGGAGGCAGTGAGGACCAGCATCACTTTTCCCCGCTGGCACCTTTGCTGTGGCAGCAAAAGCTGGACGTTTGTCTTTTTTGCTCCAAACACCGCCGAAAGTGAAAGAAGGTGCTTTTGAGGATAGAGTCTGCAGGAAAGCAGAGAGGGCCAAATTGTCTGGGGCATTTGAAGGGGTTCCAGGAGGCAGTGAGGACCAGCATCACTTTTCCCCGCTGGCACCTTTGCTATGGCAGCAAAAGCTGGACGTTTGTCTTTTTTGCTCCAAACACCGCCGAAAGTGAGAAAAGGTGCTTTTGAGGATAGAATCTGCAGGAAAGCAGAGAGGGCTAAATTGTCTGGGGCATTTGAAGGGGTTCCAGGAGGCAGTGAGGACCAGCATCACTTTTCCCCACTGGCACCTTTGCTGTGGCAGCAAAAGCTGGACGTTTGTCTTTTTTGCTCCAAACACCGCCGAAAGTGAAAAAAGGTGCTTTTGAGGATAGATTCTGCAGGAAAGCAGAGAGGGCTAAATTGTCTGGGGCATTTGAAGGGGTTCCAGGAGGCAGTGAGGACCAGCATCACTTTTCCCCGCTGGCACCTTTGCTGTGGCAGCAAAATCTGGACGTTTGCCTTTTTTGCTCCAAACACCGACGAAAGTGAAAAAAGGTGCTTTTGATGATAGAGTCCGCAGGAAAGAAGAGAGGGCCAAATTGTCTGGGGCATTTGAAGGGGTTCCAGGAGGCAGTGAGGACCAGCATCACTTTTCCCCGCTGGCACCTTTGCTGTGGCAGCAAAAGCTGGACGTTTTTCCTTTTTGCTCCAAACATTGCCGAAAGTGAAAAAAAGTGCTTTTGAGGATAGATTCTGCATGAAAGAAGAGAGGGCGAAATTGTCTGGGGCATTTGAAGGGGTTCCAGGAGGCAGTGAGGACCAGCATCACTTTTCCCCGCTGGCACCTTTGCTGTGGCAGCAAAAGCTGGACGTTTGTCTTTTTTGCTCCAAACACCGCCGAAAGTGAAAAAAGGTGCTTTTGAGGATAGATTCTGCAGGAAAGCAGAGAGGGCTAAATTGTCTGGGGCATTTGAAGGGGTTCCAGGAGGCAGTGAGGACCAGCATCACTTTTCCCCGCTGGCACCTTTGCTGCGGCAGCAAAAGCTGGATGTTTGTCTTTTTTTCTCCAGAGGCTGCCAAGACTGTGAAAAGGTGCTTTGGAGAATAGAGTCCGTAGGAAAGCCGAGAGGGCTAAATTGTCTGGGACATTTGAAGGGGTTCCAGGAGGCAGTGAGGACCAGCATCACTTTTCCCCGCTGGCACCTTTGCTGTGGCAGCAAAAGCTGGACGTTTGTCTTTTTTGCACCAAACACCCACGAAAGTGAAACAAGTTGCTTTTGACGATAGCGTTCACAGGAAAGAATAGAGGGCTAAATTGTCTGGGGCATTTGAAGGGGTTCCAGGAGGCAGTGAGGACCAGCATCACTTTTCCCCGCTGGCACCTTTGCTGTGGCAGCAAAAGCTGGACGTATGTCTTTTTTGCTCCAAACGCCGCTGAAAGTGAAAAAAGGTGCTTTTGACGATTGACTCTGCAGGAAAGCAGGGAGGGCCAAATTGTCTGGGGCATTTGAAGGGGTTCCAGGAGGCAGTGAGGACCAGCATCACTTTTCCCCGCTGGCACCTTTGCTGTGGCAGCAAAAGCTGGACGTTTGTCTTTTTTGCTCCAAACACCGCCGAAAGTGAAACAAGTTACTTTTGACAATAGCGTCCACAGGAAAGAAGAGAGGGTGAAATTGTCTGGGGCATTTGAAGGGGTTCCAGGAGGCAGTGAGGACCAGCATCACTTTTCCCCGCTGGCACCTTTGCTGTGGCAGCAAAAGCTGGACGTTTGTCTTTTTTGCTCCAAAAACCGCCGAAAGTGAAAGAAGGTGCTTTTGAGGATAGAGTCTGCAGGAAAGCAGAGAGGGCCAAATTGTCTGGGGCATTTGAAGGGGTTCCAGGAGGCAGTGAGGACCAGCATCACTTTTCCCCGCTGGCACCTTTGCTATGGCAGCAAAAGCTGGACGTTTGTCTTTTTTGCTCCAAACACCGCCGAAAGTGAGAAAAGGTGCTTTTGAGGATAGAGTCTGCAGGAAAGCAGAGAGAGCTAAATTGTCTGGGGCATTTGAAGGGGTTCCAGGAGGCAGTGAGGACCAGCATCACTTTTCCCCGCTGGCACCTTTGCTGTGGCAGCAAAAGCTGGACGTTTGTCTTTTTTGCTCCAAACACCGCCGAAAGTGAAACAAGTTGCTTTTGACGATAGCGTTCACAGGAAAGAATAGAGGGCTAAATTGTCTGGGGCATTTGAAGGGGTTCCAGGAGGCAGTGAGGACCAGCATCACTTTTCCCCGCTGGCACCTTTGCTGTGGCAGCAAAAGCTGGACGTATGTCTTTTTTGCTCCAAACACCGCCGAAAGTGAGAAAAGGTGCTTTTGAGGATAGAGTCTGCATGAAAGCAGAGAGGGCTAAATTGTCTGGGGCATTTGAAGGGGTTCCAGGAGGCAGTGAGGACCAGCATCACTTTTCCCTGCTGGCACCTTTGCTGTGGCAGCAAAAGCTGGACGTTTGTCTGTTTTGCTCCAAACACCGCCGAAAGTGAAACAAGTTGTTTTTGACGATAGCGTCCGCAGGAAAGAAGAGAGGGCTAAATTATCTGGGGCATTTGAAGGGGTTCCAGGAGGCAGTGAGGACCAGCATCACTTTTCCCCGCTGGCACCTTTGCTGTGGCAGCAAAAGCTGGACGTTTGTCTTTTTTGCAGCAAACACCGCCGAAAGTGAAAAAAGGTGCTTTTGAGGATAGATTCTGCAGGAAAGCAGAGAGGGCTAAATTGTCTGGGGCATTTGAAGGGGTTCCAGGAGGCAGTGAGGACCAGCATCACTTTTCCCCGCTGGCACCTTTGCTGTGGCAGCAAAAGCTGGACGTTTGCCTTTTTTGCTCCAAACACCGACGAAAGTGAAAAAAGGTGCTTTTGATGATAGAGTCCGCAGGAAAGAAGAGAGGGCCAAATTGTCTGGGGCATTTGAAGGGGTTCCAGGAGGCAGTGAGGACCAGCATCACTTTTCCCCGCTGGCACCTTTGCTGTGGCAGCAAAAGCTGGACGTTTTTCCTTTTTGCTCCAAACATTGCCGAAAGTGAAAAAAAGTGCTTTTGAGGATAGATTCTGCATGAAAGAAGAGAGGGCGAAATTGTCTGGGGCATTTGAAGGGGTTCCAGGAGGCAGTGAGGACCAGCATCACTTTTCCCCGCTGGCACCTTTGCTGTGGCAGCAAAAGCTGGACGTTTGTCTTTTTTGCTCCAAACACCGCCGAAAGTGAAAAAAGGTGCTTTTGAGGATAGATTCTGCAGGAAAGCAGAGAGGGCTAAATTGTCTGGGGCATTTGAAGGGGTTCCAGGAGGCAGTGAGGACCATCATCACTTTTCCCCGCTGGCACCTTTGCTGCGGCAGCAAAAGCTGGATGTTTGTCTTTTTTTCTCCAGAGGCTGCCAAGACTGTGAAAAGGTGCTTTGGAGAATAGAGTCCGTAGGAAAGCCGAGAGGGCTAAATTGTCTGGGACATTTGAAGGGGTTCCAGGAGGCAGTGAGGACCAGCATCACTTTTCCCCGCTGGCACCTTTGCTGTGGCAGCAAAAGCTGGACGTTTGTCTTTTTTGCTCCAAACACCGCCGAAAGTGAAACAAGTTGCTTTTGACGATAGCGTTCACAGGAAAGAATAGAGGGCTAAATTGTCTGGGGCATTTGAAGGGGTTCCAGGAGGCAGTGAGGACCAGCATCACTTTTCCCCGCTGGCACCTTTGCTGTGGCAGCAAAAGCTGGACGTATGTCTTTTTTGCTCCAAACACCGCTGAAAGTGAAAAAAGGTGCTTTTGACGATTGACTCTGCAGGAAAGCAGGGAGGGCCAAATTGTCTGGGGCATTTGAAGGGGTTCCAGGAGGCAGTGAGGACCAGCATCACTTTTCCCCGCTGGCACCTTTGCTGTGGCAGCAAAAGCTGGAGGTTTGTCTTTTTTGCTCCAAACACCGCCGAAAGTGAAACAAGTTACTTTTGACAATAGCGTCCACAGGAAAGAAGAGAGGGTGAAATTGTCTGGGGCATTTGAAGGGGTTCCAGGAGGCAGTGAGGACCAGCATCACTTTTCCCCGCTGGCACCTTTGCTGTGGCAGCAAAAGCTGGACGTTTGTCTTTTTTGCTCCAAAAACCGCCGAAAGTGAAAGAAGGTGCTTTTGAGGATAGAGTCTGCAGGAAAGCAGAGAGGGCCAAATTGTCTGGGGCATTTGAAGGGGTTCCAGGAGGCAGTGAGGACCAGCATCACTTTTCCCCGCTGGCACCTTTGCTATGGCAGCAAAAGCTGGACGTTTGTCTTTTTTGCTCCAAACACCGCCGAAAGTGAGAAAAGGTGCTTTTGAGGATAGAGTCTGCAGGAAAGCAGAGAGAGCTAAATTGTCTGGGGCATTTGAAGGGGTTCCAGGAGGCAGTGAGGACCAGCATCACTTTTCCCCGCTGGCACCTTTGCTGTGGCAGCAAAAGCTGGACGTTTTTCCTTTTTGCTCCAAACATTGCCGAAAGTGAAAAAAAGTGCTTTTGAGGATAGATTCTGCATGAAAGAAGAGAGGGCGAAATTGTCTGGGGCATTTGAAGGGGTTCCAGGAGGCAGTGAGGACCAGCATCACTTTTCCCCGCTGGCACCTTTGCTGTGGCAGCAAAAGCTGGACGTTTGTCTTTTTTGCTCCAAACACCGCCGAAAGTGAAAAAAGGTGCTTTTGAGGATAGATTCTGCAGGAAAGCAGAGAGGGCTAAATTGTCTGGGGCATTTGAAGGGGTTCCAGGAGGCAGTGAGGACCATCATCACTTTTCCCCGCTGGCACCTTTGCTGCGGCAGCAAAAGCTGGATGTTTGTCTTTTTTTCTCCAGAGGCTGCCAAGACTGTGAAAAGGTGCTTTGGAGAATAGAGTCCGTAGGAAAGCCGAGAGGGCTAAATTGTCTGGGGCATTTGAAGGGGTTCCAGGAGGCAGTGAGGACCAGCATCACTTTTCCCCGCTGGCACCTTTGCTGTGGCAGCAAAAGCTGGACGTTTGTCTTTTTTGCTCCAAACACCGCCGAAAGTGAAACAAGTTGCTTTTGACGATAGCGTTCACAGGAAAGAATAGAGGGCTAAATTGTCTGGGGCATTTGAAGGGGTTCCAGGAGGCAGTGAGGACCAGCATCACTTTTCCCCGCTGGCACCTTTGCTGTGGCAGCAAAAGCTGGACGTATGTCTTTTTTGCTCCAAACACCGCTGAAAGTGAAAAAAGGTGCTTTTGACGATTGACTCTGCAGGAAAGCAGGGAGGGCCAAATTGTCTGGGGCATTTGAAGGGGTTCCAGGAGGCAGTGAGGACCAGCATCACTTTTCCCCGCTGGCACCTTTGCTGTGGCAGCAAAAGCTGGACGTTTGTCTTTTTTGCTCCAAACACCGCCGAAAGTGAAACAAGTTACTTTTGACAATAGCGTCCACAGGAAAGAAGAGAGGGTGAAATTGTCTGGGGCATTTGAAGGGGTTCCAGGAGGCAGTGAGGACCAGCATCACTTTTCCCCGCTGGCACCTTTGCTGTGGCAGCAAAAGCTGGACGTTTGTCTTTTTTGCTCCAAAAACCGCCGAAAGTGAAAGAAGGTGCTTTTGAGGATAGAGTCTGCAGGAAAGCAGAGAGGGCCAAATTGTCTGGGGCATTTGAAGGGGTTCCAGGAGGCAGTGAGGACCAGCATCACTTTTCCCCGCTGGCACCTTTGCTATGGCAGCAAAAGCTGGACGTTTGTCTTTTTTGCTCCAAACACCGCCGAAAGTGAGAAAAGGTGCTTTTGAGGATAGAGTCTGCAGGAAAGCAGAGAGAGCTAAATTGTCTGGGGCATTTGAAGGGGTTCCAGGAGGCAGTGAGGACCAGCATCACTTTTCCCCGCTGGCACCTTTGCTGTGGCAGCAAAAGCTGGACGTTTGTCTTTTTTGCTCCAAACACCGCCGAAATTGAAACAAGTTACTTTTGACAATAGCGTCCACAGGAAAGAAGAGAGGGTGAAATTGTCTGGGACATTTGAAGGGGTTGCAGGAGGCAGTGAGGACCAGCATCACTTTTCCCCGCTGGCACCTTTGCTGTGGCAGCAAAAGCTGGACGTTTGTCTTTTTTGCTCCAAACACCGCCGAAAGTGAAAAAAGGTGCTTTTGAGGATAGATTCTGCAGGAAAGCAGAGAGGGCTAAATTGTCTGGGGCATTTGAAGGGGTTCCAGGAGGCAGTGAGGACCAGCATCACTTTTCCCCGCTGGCACCTTTGCTGCGGCAGTAAAAGCTGGATGTTTGTCTTTTTTTCTCCGGAGGCTGCCAAGACTGTGAAAAGGTGCTTTTGAGGATAGATTCTGCAGGAAAGCAGAGAGGGCCAAATTGTCTGGGGCATTTGAAGGGGTTCCAGGAGGCAGTGAGGACCAGCATCACTTTTCCCCGCTGGCACCTTTGCTGTGGCAGCAAAAGCTGGACGTATGTCTTTTTTGCTCCAAACACCGCTGAAAGTGAAAAAAGGTGCTTTTGAGGATAGATTCTGCAGGAAAGCAGGGAGGGCCAAATTGTCTGGGGCATTTGAAGGGGTTCCAGGAGGCAGTGAGGACCAGCATCACTTTTCCCCGCTGGCACCTTTGCTGTGGCAGCAAAAGCTGGACGTTTGTCTTTTTTGCTCCAAACACCGCCGAAAGTGAAACAAGTTACTTTTGACAATAGCGTCCACAGGAAAGAAGAGAGGGTGAAATTGTCTGGGGCATTTGAAGGGGTTCTAGGAGGCAGTGAGGACCAGCATCACTTTTCCCCGCTGGCACCTTTGCTGTGGCAGCAAAAGCTGGACGTTTGTCTTTTTTGCTCCAAAAACCGCCGAAAGTGAAAGAAGGTGCTTTTGAGGATAGATTCTGCAGGAAAGCAGAGAGGGCCAAATTGTCTGGGGCATTTGAAGGGGTTCCAGGAGGCAGTGAGGACCAGCATCACTTTTCCCCGCTGGCACCTTTGCTATGGCAGCAAAAGCTGGACGTTTGTCTTTTTTGCTCCAAACACCGCCGAAAGTGAAACAAGGTGCTTTTGAGGATAGAATCTGCAGGAAAGCAGAGAGGGCTAAATTGTCTGGGGCATTTGAAGGGGTTCCAGGAGGCAGTGAGGACCAGCATCACTTTTCCCCACTGGCACCTTTGCTGTGGCAGCAAAAGCTGGACGTTTGTCTTTTTTGCTCCAAACACCGCCGAAAGTGAAAAAAGGTGCTTTTGAGGATAGATTCTGCAGGAAAGCAGAGAGGGCTAAATTGTCTGGGGCATTTGAAGGGGTTCCAGGAGGCAGTGAGGACCAGCATCACTTTTCCCCGCTGGCACCTTTGCTGTGGCAGCAAAATCTGGACGTTTGCCTTTTTTGCTCCAAACACCGACGAAAGTGAAAAAAGGTGCTTTTGATGATAGAGTCCGCAGGAAAGAAGAGAGGGCCAAATTGTCTGGGGCATTTGAAGGGGTTCCAGGAGGCAGTGAGGACCAGCATCACTTTTCCCCGCTGGCACCTTTGCTGTGGCAGCAAAAGCTGGACGTTTTTCCTTTTTGCTCCAAACATTGCCGAAAGTGAAAAAAAGTGCTTTTGAGGATAGATTCTGCATGAAAGAAGAGAGGGCGAAATTGTCTGGGGCATTTGAAGGGGTTCCAGGAGGCAGTGAGGACCAGCATCACTTTTCCCCGCTGGCACCTTTGCTGTGGCAGCAAAAGCTGGACGTTTGTCTTTTTTGCTCCAAACACCGCCGAAAGTGAAAAAAGGTGCTTTTGAGGATAGATTCTGCAGGAAAGCAGAGAGGGCTAAATTGTCTGGGGCATTTGAAGGGGTTCCAGGAGGCAGTGAGGACCATCATCACTTTTCCCCGCTGGCACCTTTGCTGCGGCAGCAAAAGCTGGATGTTTGTCTTTTTTTCTCCAGAGGCTGCCAAGACTGTGAAAAGGTGCTTTGGAGAATAGAGTCCGTAGGAAAGCCGAGAGGGCTAAATTGTCTGGGACATTTGAAGGGGTTCCAGGAGGCAGTGAGGACCAGCATCACTTTTCCCCGCTGGCACCTTTGCTGTGGCAGCAAAAGCTGGACGTTTGTCTTTTTTGCTCCAAACACCGCCGAAAGTGAAACAAGTTGCTTTTGACGATAGCGTTCACAGGAAAGAATAGAGGGCTAAATTGTCTGGGGCATTTGAAGGGGTTCCAGGAGGCAGTGAGGACCAGCATCACTTTTCCCCGCTGGCACCTTTGCTGTGGCAGCAAAAGCTGGACGTATGTCTTTTTTGCTCCAAACACCGCTGAAAGTGAAAAAAGGTGCTTTTGACGATTGACTCTGCAGGAAAGCAGGGAGGGCCAAATTGTCTGGGGCATTTGAAGGGGTTCCAGGAGGCAGTGAGGACCAGCATCACTTTTCCCCGCTGGCACCTTTGCTGTGGCAGCAAAAGCTGGACGTTTGTCTTTTTTGCTCCAAACACCGCCGAAAGTGAAACAAGTTACTTTTGACAATAGCGTCCACAGGAAAGCAGAGAGGGTGAAATTGTCTGGGGCATTTGAAGGGGTTCCAGGAGGCAGTGAGGACCAGCATCACTTTTCCCCGCTGGCACCTTTGCTGTGGCAGCAAAAGCTGGACGTTTGTCTTTTTTGCTCCAAACACCGCCGAAAGTGAGAAAAGGTGCTTTTGAGGATAGAGTCTGCAGGAAAGCAGAGAGAGCTAAATTGTCTGGGGCATTTGAAGGGGTTCCAGGAGGCAGTGAGGACCAGCATCACTTTTCCCCGCTGGCACCTTTGCTGTGGCAGCAAAAGCTGGACGTTTTTCCTTTTTGCTCCAAACATTGCCGAAAGTGAAAAAAAGTGCTTTTGAGGATAGATTCTGCATGAAAGAAGAGAGGGCGAAATTGTCTGGGGCATTTGAAGGGGTTCCAGGAGGCAGTGAGGACCAGCATCACTTTTCCCCGCTGGCACCTTTGCTGTGGCAGCAAAAGCTGGACGTTTGTCTTTTTTGCTCCAAACACCGCCGAAAGTGAAAAAAGGTGCTTTTGACGATTGACTCTGCAGGAAAGCAGGGAGGGCCAAATTGTCTGGGGCATTTGAAGGGGTTCCAGGAGGCAGTGAGGACCATCATCACTTTTCCCCGCTGGCACCTTTGCTGCGGCAGCAAAAGCTGGATGTTTGTCTTTTTTTCTCCAGAGGCTGCCAAGACTGTGAAAAGGTGCTTTGGAGAATAGAGTCCGTAGGAAAGCCGAGAGGGCTAAATTGTCTGGGGCATTTGAAGGGGTTCCAGGAGGCAGTGAGGACCAGCATCACTTTTCCCCGCTGGCACCTTTGCTGTGGCAGCAAAAGCTGGACGTTTGTCTTTTTTGCTCCAAACACCGCCGAAAGTGAAACAAGTTGCTTTTGACGATAGCGTTCACAGGAAAGAATAGAGGGCTAAATTGTCTGGGGCATTTGAAGGGGTTCCAGGAGGCAGTGAGGACCAGCATCACTTTTCCCCGCTGGCACCTTTGCTGTGGCAGCAAAAGCTGGACGTATGTCTTTTTTGCTCCAAACACCGCTGAAAGTGAAAAAAGGTGCTTTTGACGATTGACTCTGCAGGAAAGCAGGGAGGGCCAAATTGTCTGGGGCATTTGAAGGGGTTCCAGGAGGCAGTGAGGACCAGCATCACTTTTCCCCGCTGGCACCTTTGCTGTGGCAGCAAAAGCTGGACGTTTGTCTTTTTTGCTCCAAACACCGCCGAAAGTGAAACAAGTTACTTTTGACAATAGCGTCCACAGGAAAGAAGAGAGGGTGAAATTGTCTGGGGCATTTGAAGGGGTTCCAGGAGGCAGTGAGGACCAGCATCACTTTTCCCCGCTGGCACCTTTGCTGTGGCAGCAAAAGCTGGACGTTTGTCTTTTTTGCTCCAAAAACCGCCGAAAGTGAAAGAAGGTGCTTTTGAGGATAGAGTCTGCAGGAAAGCAGAGAGGGCCAAATTGTCTGGGGCATTTGAAGGGGTTCCAGGAGGCAGTGAGGACCAGCATCACTTTTCCCCGCTGGCACCTTTGCTATGGCAGCAAAAGCTGGACGTTTGTCTTTTTTGCTCCAAACACCGCCGAAAGTGAGAAAAGGTGCTTTTGAGGATAGAGTCTGCAGGAAAGCAGAGAGAGCTAAATTGTCTGGGGCATTTGAAGGGGTTCCAGGAGGCAGTGAGGACCAGCATCACTTTTCCCCGCTGGCACCTTTGCTGTGGCAGCAAAAGCTGGACGTTTGTCTTTTTTGCTCCAAACACCGCCGAAATTGAAACAAGTTACTTTTGACAATAGCGTCCACAGGAAAGAAGAGAGGGTGAAATTGTCTGGGACATTTGAAGGGGTTCCAGGAGGCAGTGAGGACCAGCATCACTTTTCCCCGCTGGCACCTTTGCTCTGGTAGCAAAAGCTGGACGTTTGTCTTTTTTGCTCCAAACACCGCCGAAAGTGAGAAAAGGTGCTTTTGAGGATAGAGTCTGCAGGAAAGCAGAGAGGGCTAAATTGTCTGGGGCATTTGAAGGGGTTCCAGGAGGCAGTGAGGACCAGCATCACTTTTCCCCGCTGGCACCTTTGCTGTGGCAGCAAAAGCTGGACGTTTGTCTTTTTTGCTCCAAAAACCGCCGAAAGTGAAAGAAGTTGCTTTTGAGGATAGAGTCTGAAGAAAGCAGAGAGGGCCAAATTGTCTGGGGCATTTGAAGGGGTTCCAGGAGGCAGTGAGGACCAGCATCACTTTTCCCCGCTGGCACCTTTGCTGTGGCAGCAAAAGCTGGACGTTTGTCTTTTTTGCTCCAAACACCGCCGAAAGTGAGAAAAGGTGCTTTTGAGGATAGAGTCTGCAGGAAAGCAGAGAGAGCTAAATTGTCTGGGGCATTTGAAGGGGTTCCAGGAGGCAGTGAGGACCAGCATCACTTTTCCCCGCTGGCACCTTTGCTGTGGCAGCAAAAGCTGGACGTTTGTCTTTTTTGCTCCAAACACCGCCGAAAGTGAAACAAGTTACTTTTGACAATAGCGTCCACAGGAAAGAAGAGAGGGTGAAATTGTCTGGGACATTTGAAGGGGTTCCAGGAGGCAGTGAGGACCAGCATCACTTTTCCCCGCTGGCACCTTTGCTGTGGCAGCAAAAGCTGGACGTTTGTCTTTTTTGCTCCAAAAACCGCCGAAAGTGAAAGAAGGTGCTTTTGAGGATAGAGTCTGCAGGAAAGCAGAGACGGCTAAATTGTCTGGGGCATTTGAAGGGGTTCCAGGAGGCACTGAGGACCAGCATCACTTTTCCCCGCTGGCACCTTTGCTCTGGTAGCAAAAGCTGGACGTTTGTCTTTTTTGCTCCAAACACCGCCGAAAGTGAGAAAAGGTGCTTTTGAGGATAGAGTCTGGAGGAAAGCAGAGAGGGCTAAATTGTCTGGGGCATTTGAAGGGGTTCCAGGAGGCAGTGAGGACCAGCATCACTTTTCCCCGCTGGCACCTTTGCTGTGGCAGCAAAAGCTGGACGTTTGTCTTTTTTGCTCCAAACACCGCCGAAAGTCAAAAAAGGTGCTTTTGAGGATAGATTCTGCAGGAAAGCAGAGAGGGCTAAATTGTCTGGGGCATTTGAAGGGGTTCCAGGAGGCAGTGAGGACCAGCATCACTTTTCCCCGCTGGCACCTTTGCTGTGGCAGCAAAAGCTGGACGTTTGTCTTTTTTGCTCCAAACACCGCCGAAAGTGAAACAAGTTGCTTTTGACGATAGCGTTCGCAGGAAAGAAGAGAGGGCTAAATTGTCTGGGGCATTTGAAGGGGTTCCAGGAGGCAGTGAGGACCAGCATCACTTTTCCCCGCTGGCACCTTTGCTGTGGCAGCAAAAGCTGGACGTTTTTCTTTTTTGGTACGGAGGCTGACGAGACTGTGAAAAGGTGCTTTTGAGGATAGAGTCTGCATGAAAGCAGAGAGGACCAAATTGTCTGGGGCATTTGAAGGGGTTCCAGGAGGCAGTGAGGACCAGCATCACTTTTCCCCGCTGGCACCTTTGCTGTGGCAGCAAAAGCTGGACGTTTGTCTTTTTTGCTCCAAAAACCGCCGAAAGTGAAAGAAGGTGCTTTTGAGGATAGAGTCTGCAGGAAAGCAGAGACGGCTAAATTGTCTGGGGCATTTGAAGGGGTTCCAGGAGGCAGTGAGGACCAGCATCACTTTTCCCCGCTGGCACCTTTGCTCTGGTAGCAAAAGCTGGACGTTTGTTTTTTTTGCTCCAAACACCGCCGAAAGTGAGAAAAGGTGCTTTTGAGGATAGAGTCTGCAGGAAAGCAGAGAGGGCTAAATTGTCTGGGGCATTTGAAGGGGTTCCAGGAGGCAGTGAGGACCAGCATCACTTTTCCCCGCTGGCACCTTTGCTGTGGCAGCAAAAGCTGGACGTTTGTCTTTTTTGCTCCAAACACCGCCGAAAGTGAAAAAAGGTGCTTTTGAGGATAGATTCTGCAGGAAAGCAGAGAGGGCTAAATTGTCTGGGGCATTTGAAGGGGTCCAGGAGGCAGTGAGGACCAGCATCACTTTTCCCTGCTGGCACCTTTGCTGTGGCAGCAAAAGCTGGACGTTTGCCTTTTTTGCTCCAAACACCGACGAAAGTGAAAAAAGGTCCTTTTGACGACAGCGTCCGCAGGAAAGAAGAGAGGGTGAAATTGTATGGGGCATTTGAAGGGGTTCCAGGAGGCAGTGAGGACCAGCATCACTTTTCCCCGCTGGCACCTTTGCTCTGGTAGCAAAAGCTGGAAGTTTGTCTTTTTTTCTCCGGAGGCTGCCGAGACTGTGAAAAGGTGCTTTTGAGGATAGAGTCTGCAAGAAAGCAGAGAGATCTAAATTGTCTGGGGCATTTGAAGGGGTTCCAGGAGGCAGTGAGGACCAGCATCACTTTTCCCCGCTGGCACCTTTGCTGTGGCAGCAAAAGCTGGACGTATGTCTTTTTTGCTCCAAACACCGCTGAAAGTGAAAAAAGGTGCTTTTGACGATTGACTCTGCAGGAAAGCAGGGAGGGCCAAATTGTCTGGGGCATTTGAAGGGGTTCCAGGAGGCAGTGAGGACCAGCATCACTTTTCCCCGCTGGCACCTTTGCTGTGGCAGCAAAAGCTGGACGTATGTCTTTTTTGCTCCAAACACCGCTGAAAGTGAAAAAAGGTGCTTTTGACGATTGACTCTGCAGGAAAGCAGGGAGGGCCAAATTGTCTGGGGCATTTGAAGGGGTTCCAGGAGGCAGTGAGGACCAGCATCACTTTTCCCCGCTGGCACCTTTGCTGTGGCAGCAAAAGCTGGACGTTTGTCTTTCTTGCTCCAAACACCGCCGAAAGTGAAAGAAGGTGCTTTTGAGGATAGAGTCTGCAGGAAAGCAGAGAGGGCTAAATTGTCTGGGGCATTTGAAGGGGTTCCAGGAGGCAGTGAGGACCAGCATCACTTTTCCCCGTTGGCACCTTTGCTGTGGCAGCAAAAGCTGGACGTTTGTCTTTTTTGCTCCAAACACCGCCGAAAGTGAAAAAAGGTGCTTTTGAGGATAGATTCTGCAGGAAAGCAGAGAGGGCTAAATTGTCTGGGGCATTTGAAGGGGTTCCAGGAGGCAGTGAGGACCAGCATCACTTTTCCCCTCTGGCACCTTTGCTGTGGCAGCAAAAGCCGGACATTTGTCTTTTTTGTTCCGGAGGCTGCTGAGAGTGAGAAAAGGTGCTTTTGAGGATAGAGTCTGCAGGAAAGCAGAGAGGGCCCAGTTGTCTGGGGCATTAGAAGGGGTTCCAGGAGGCAGTGAGGACCAGCATCACTTTTCCCCGCTGGCACCTTTGCTGTGGCAGCAAAATCTGGACGTTTGCCTTTTTTGCTCCAAACACCGACGAAAGTGAAAAAAGGTCCTTTTGACGACAGCGTCCGCAGGAAAGAAGAGAGGGTGAAATTCTATGGGGCATTTGAAGGGGTTCCAGGAGGCAGTGAGGACCAGCATCACTTTTCCCCGCTGGCACCTTTGCTGTGGCAGCAAAAGCTGGACGTTTGTCTTTTTTGCTCCAAACACCGACGAAAGTGAAACAAGTTGCTTTTGACGATAGCGTTCGCAGGAAAGAAGAGAGGGTGAAATTGTCTGGGGCATTTGAAGGGGTTCCAGGAGGCAGTGAGGACCAGCATCACTTTTCCCCGCTGGCACCTTTGCTGTGGCAGCAAAAGCTGGACGTTTGTCTTTCTTGCTCCAAAAACCGCCGAAAGTGAAAGAAGGTGCTTTTGAGGATAGAGTCTGCAGGAAAGCAGAGAGGGCTAAATTGTCTGGGGCATTTGAAGGGGTTCCAGGAGGCAGTGAGGACCAGCATCACTTTTCCCCGTTGGCACCTTTGCTGTGGCAGCAAAAGCTGGACGTTTGTCTTTTTTGCTCCAAACACCGCCGAAAGTGAAAAAAGGTGCTTTTGAGGATAGATTCTGCAGGAAAGCAGAGAGGGCTAAATTGTCTGGGGCATTTGAAGGGGTTCCAGGAGGCAGTGAGGACCAGCATCACTTTTCCCCTCTGGCACCTTTGCTGTGGCAGCAAAAGCCGGACATTTGTCTTTTTTGTTCCGGAGGCTGCTGAGAGTGAGAAAAGGTGCTTTTGAGGATAGAGTCTGCAGGAAAGCAGAGAGGGCCCAGTTGTCTGGGGCATTAGAAGGGGTTCCAGGAGGCAGTGAGGACCAGCATCACTTTTCCCCGCTGGCACCTTTGCTGTGGCAGCAAAATCTGGACGTTTGCCTTTTTTGCTCCAAACACCGACGAAAGTGAAAAAAGGTCCTTTTGACGACAGCGTCCGCAGGAAAGAAGAGAGGGTGAAATTCTATGGGGCATTTGAAGGGTTCCAGGAGGCAGTGAGGACCAGCATCACTTTTCCCCGCTGGCACCTTTGCTGTGGCAGCAAAAGCTGGACGTTTGTCTTTTTTGCTCCAAACACCGACGAAAGTGAAACAAGTTGCTTTTGACGATAGCGTTCGCAGGAAAGAAGAGAGGGTGAAATTGTCTGGGGCATTTGAAGGGGTTCCAGGAGGCAGTGAGGACCAGCATCACTTTTCCCCGCTGGCACCTTTGCTGTGGCAGCAAAAGCTGGACGTATGTCTTTTTTGCTCCAAACACCGCTGAAAGTGAAAAAAAGGTGCTTTTGACGATTGACTCTGCAGGAAAGCAGGGAGGGCCAAATTGTCTGGGGCATTTGAAGGGGTTCCAGGAGGCAGTGAGGACCAGCATCACTTTTCCCCGCTGGCACCTTTGCTATGGCAGCAAAAGCTGGACGTTTGTCTTTTTTGCTCCAAACACCGCCGAAAGTGAGAAAAGGTGCTTTTGAGGATAGAGTCTGCAGGAAAGCAGAGAGAGCTAAATTGTCTGGGGCATTTGAAGGGGTTCCAGGAGGCAGTGAGGACCAGCATCACTTTTCCCCGCTGGCACCTTTGCTGTGGCAGCAAAAGCTGGACGTTTGTCTTTTTTGCTCCAAACACCGCCGAAAGTGAAACAAGTTACTTTTGACAATAGCGTCCACAGGAAAGAAGAGAGGGTGAAATTGTCTGGGACATTTGAAGGGGTTCCAGGAGGCAGTGAGGACCAGCATCACTTTTCCCCGCTGGCACCTTTGCTGTGGCAGCAAAAGCTGGACGTTTGTCTTTTTTGCTCCAAAAACCGCCGAAAGTGAAAGAAGGTGCTTTTGAGGATAGAGTCTGCAGGAAAGCAGAGACGGCTAAATTGTCTGGGGCATTTGAAGGGGTTCCAGGAGGCAGTGAGGACCAGCATCACTTTTCCCCGCTGGCACCTTTGCTCTGGTAGCAAAAGCTGGACGTTTGTTTTTTTTGCTCCAAACACCGCCGAAAGTGAGAAAAGGTGCTTTTGAGGATAGAGTCTGCAGGAAAGCAGAGAGGGCTAAATTGTCTGGGGCATTTGAAGGGGTTCCAGGAGGCAGTGAGGACCAGCATCACTTTTCCCCGCTGGCACCTTTGCTGTGGCAGCAAAAGCTGGACGTTTGTCTTTTTTGCTCCAAACACCGCCGAAAGTGAAAAAAGGTGCTTTTGAGGATAGATTCTGCAGGAAAGCAGAGAGGGCTAAATTGTCTGGGGCATTTGAAGGGGTCCAGGAGGCAGTGAGGACCAGCATCACTTTTCCCTGCTGGCACCTTTGCTGTGGCACCAAAAGCTGGACGTTTGCCTTTTTTGCTCCAAACACCGACGAAAGTGAAAAAAGGTCCTTTTGACGACAGCGTCCGCAGGAAAGAAGAGAGGGTGAAATTGTATGGGGCATTTGAAGGGGTTCCAGGAGGCAGTGAGGACCAGCATCACTTTTCCCCGCTGGCACCTTTGCTCTGGTAGCAAAAGCTGGAAGTTTGTCTTTTTTTCTCCGGAGGCTGCCGAGACTGTGAAAAGGTGCTTTTGAGGATAGAGTCTGCAAGAAAGCAGAGAGATCTAAATTGTCTGGGGCATTTGAAGGGGTTCCAGGAGGCAGTGAGGACCAGCATCACTTTTCCCCGCTGGCACCTTTGCTGTGGCAGCAAAAGCTGGACGTATGTCTTTTTTGCTCCAAACACCGCTGAAAGTGAAAAAAGGTGCTTTTGACGATTGACTCTGCAGGAAAGCAGGGAGGGCCAAATTGTCTGGGGCATTTGAAGGGGTTCCAGGAGGCAGTGAGGACCAGCATCACTTTTCCCCGCTGGCACCTTTGCTGTGGCAGCAAAAGCTGGACGTATGTCTTTTTTGCTCCAAACACCGCTGAAAGTGAAAAAAGGTGCTTTTGACGATTGACTCTGCAGGAAAGCAGGGAGGGCCAAATTGTCTGGGGCATTTGAAGGGGTTCCAGGAGGCAGTGAGGACCAGCATCACTTTTCCCCGCTGGCACCTTTGCTGTGGCAGCAAAAGCTGGACGTTTGTCTTTCTTGCTCCAAAAACCGCCGAAAGTGAAAGAAGGTGCTTTTGAGGATAGAGTCTGCAGGAAAGCAGAGAGGGCTAAATTGTCTGGGGCATTTGAAGGGGTTCCAGGAGGCAGTGAGGACCAGCATCACTTTTCCCCGTTGGCACCTTTGCTGTGGCAGCAAAAGCTGGACGTTTGTCTTTTTTGCTCCAAACACCGCCGAAAGTGAAAAAAGGTGCTTTTGAGGATAGATTCTGCAGGAAAGCAGAGAGGGCTAAATTGTCTGGGGCATTTGAAGGGGTTCCAGGAGGCAGTGAGGACCAGCATCACTTTTCCCCTCTGGCACCTTTGCTGTGGCAGCAAAAGCCGGACATTTGTCTTTTTTGTTCCGGAGGCTGCTGAGAGTGAGAAAAGGTGCTTTTGAGGATAGAGTCTGCAGGAAAGCAGAGAGGGCCCAGTTGTCTGGGGCATTAGAAGGGGTTCCAGGAGGCAGTGAGGACCAGCATCACTTTTCCCCGCTGGCACCTTTGCTGTGGCAGCAAAATCTGGACGTTTGCCTTTTTTGCTCCAAACACCGACGAAAGTGAAAAAAGGTCCTTTTGACGACAGCGTCCGCAGGAAAGAAGAGAGGGTGAAATTCTATGGGGCATTTGAAGGGGTTCCAGGAGGCAGTGAGGACCAGCATCACTTTTCCCCGCTGGCACCTTTGCTGTGGCAGCAAAAGCTGGACGTTTGTCTTTTTTGCTCCAAACACCGACGAAAGTGAAACAAGTTGCTTTTGACGATAGCGTTCGCAGGAAAGAAGAGAGGGTGAAATTGTCTGGGGCATTTGAAGGGGTTCCAGGAGGCAGTGAGGACCAGCATCACTTTTCCCCGCTGGCACCTTTGCTGTGGCAGCAAAAGCTGGACATATGTCTTTTTTGCTCCAAACACCGCTGAAAGTGAAAAAAGGTGCTTTTGACGATTGACTCTGCAGGAAAGCAGGGAGGGCCAAATTGTCTGGGGCATTTGAAGGGGTTCCAGGAGGCAGTGAGGACCAGCATCACTTTTCCCCGCTGGCACCTTTGCTGTGGCAGCAAAAGCTGGACGTTTGTCTTTTTTGCTCCAAACACCGCCGAAAGTGAAACAAGTTACTTTTGACAATAGCGTCCACAGGAAAGAAGAGAGGGTGAAATTATCTGGGGCATTTGAAGGGGTTCCAGGAGGCAGTGAGGACCAGCATCACTTTTCCCCGCTGGCACCTTTGCTGTGGCAGCAAAAGCTGGACGTATGTCTTTTTTGCTCCAAACACCGACGAAAGTGAAAAAAGGTCCTTTTGACGATTGACTCTGCAGGAAAGCAGGGAGGGCCAAATTGTCTGGGGCATTTGAAGGGGTTCCAGGAGGCAGTGAGGACCAGCATCACTTTTCCCCGCTGGCACCTTTGCTGTGGCAGCAAAAGCTGGACGTTTGTCTTTTTTGCTCCAAAAACCGCCGAAAGTGAAAGAAGGTGCTTTTGAGGATAGAGTCTGCAGGAAAGCAGAGAGGGCCAAATTGTCTGGGGCATTTGAAGGGGTTCCAGGAGGCAGTAAGGACCAGCATCACTTTTCCCCGCTGGCACCTTTGCTATGGCAGCAAAAGCTGGACGTTTGTCTTTTTTGCTCCAAACACTGCCGAAAGTTTGAAAAGGTGCTTTTGAGGATAGAGTCTGCAGGAAAGCAGAGAGGGCTAAATTGTCTGGGGCATTTGAAGGGGTTCCAGGAGGCAGTGAGGACCAGCATCACTTTTCCCCGCTGGCACCTTTGCTGTGGCAGCAAAAGCTGGACGTTTGTCTTTTTTGCTCCAAACACTGCCGAAAGTGAAAAAAGGTGCTTTTGAGGATAGATTCTGCAGGAAAGCAGAGAGGGCTAAATTGTCTGGGGCATTTGAAGGGGTTCCAGGAGGCAGTGAGGACCAGCATCACTTTTCCCCTCTGGCACCTTTGCTGTGGCAGCAAAAGCCGGACATTTGTCTTTTTTGCTCCGGAGGCTGCTGAGAGTGAGAAAAGGTGCTTTTGAGGATAGAGTCTGCAGGAAAGCAGAGAGGGCCCAATTGTCTGGGGCATTTGAAGGGGTTCCAGGAGGCAGTGAGGACCAGCATCACTTTTCCCCGCTGGCACCTTTGCTGTGGCAGCAAAATCTGGACGTTTGCCTTTTTTGCTTCAAACACCGACGAAAGTGAAAAAAGGTCCTTTTGACGACAGCGTCCGCAGGAAAGAAGAGAGGGTGAAATTCTATGGGGCATTTGAAGGGGTTCCAGGAGGCAGTGAGGACCAGCATCACTTTTCCCCGCTGGCACCTTTGCTGTGGCAGCAAAAGCTGGACGTTTGTCTTTTTTGCTCCAAACACCGCCGAAAGTGAAACAAGTTGCTTTTGACGAAAGCGTTCGCAGGAAAGAAGAGAGGGTGAAATTGTCTGGGGCATTTGAAGGGGTTCCAGGAGGCAGTGAGGACCAGCATCACTTTTCCCCGCTGGCACCTTTGCTGTGGCAGCAAAAGCTGGACGTTTGTCTTTTTTGCTCCAAACACCGCCGAAAGTGAAACAAGTTACTTTTGACAATAGCGTCCACAGGAAAGAAGAGAGGGTGAAATTGTCTGGGGCATTTGAAGGGGTTCCAGGAGGCAGTGAGGACCAGCATCACTTTTCCCCGCTGGCACCTTTGCTGTGGCAGCAAAAGCTGGACGTTTGTCTTTTTTGCTCCAAAAACCGCCGAAAGTGAAAGAAGGTGCTTTTGAGGATAGATTCTGCAGGAAAGCAGAGAGGGCCAAATTGTCTGGGGCATTTGAAGGGGTTCCAGGAGGCAGTGAGGACCAGCATCACTTTTCCCCACTGGCACATTTGCTATGGCAGCAAAAGCTGGACGTTTGTCTTTTTTGCTCCAAACACCGCCGAAAGTGAGAAAAGGTGCTTTTGAGGATAGAGTCTGCAGGAAAGCAGAGAGGGCCAAATTGTCTGGGGCATTTGAAGGGGTTCCAGGAGGCAGTGAGGACCAGCATCACTTTTCCCCGCTGGCACCTTTGCTGTGGCAGCAAAATCTGAACGTTTGTCTTTTTTGCTCCAAACACCGCCGAAAGTGAAAAAAGGTGCTTTTGAGGATAGATTCTGCAGGAAAGCAGAGAGGGCTAAATTGTCTGGGGCATTTGAAGGGGTTCCAGGAGGCAGTGAGGACCAGCATCACATTTCAACGCTGGCACCTTTGCTGTGGCAGCAAAAGCCGGACATTTGTCTTTTTTGCTCCGGAGGCTGCTGAGAGTGAGAAAAGGTGCTTTTGAGGATAGATTTTGCAGGAAAGCAGAGAGGGCCAAATTGTCTGGGGCATTTGAAGGGGTTCCAGGAGGCAGTGAGGACCAGCATCACTTTTCCCCGCTGGCACCTTTGCTGTGGCAGCAAAATCTGGACGTTTGCCTTTTTTGCTCCAAACACCGACGAAAGTGAAAAAAGGTCCTTTTGACGATAGTGTCCGCAGGAAAGAAGAGAGGGTGAAATTGTCTGGGGCATTTGAAGGGGTTCCAGGAGGCAGTGAGGACCAGCATCACTTTTCCCCGCTGGCACCTTTGCTCTGGTAGCAAAAGCTGGATGTTTGTCTTTTTTTCTCCGTAGGCTGCCGAGACTGTGAAAAGGTGCTTTTGAGGATAGAGTCTGCAAGAAAGCAGAGAGATCTAAATTGTCTGGGGCATTTGAAGGGGTTCCAGGAGGCAGTGAGGACCAGCATCACTTTTCCCCGCTGGCACTTATGCTGTGGCAGCAAAAGCTGGATGTTTGTCTTTTTTTCTCCGGAGGCTGCCAAGACTGTGAAAAGGTGCTTTGGAGAACAGAGTCCGTAGGAAAGCCGAGAGGGCTAAATTGTCTGGGGCATTTGAAGGGGTTCCAGGAGGCAGTGAGGACCAGCATCACTTTTCCCCGCTGGCACCTTTGCTGTGGCAGCAAAAGCTGGACGTTTGTCTTTTTTGCTCCAAACACCGCCGAAAGTGAAACAAGTTCCTTTTGACGATAGCGTGCACAGGAAAGCAGAGAGGGCTAAATTGTCTGGGGCATTTGAAGGGGTTCCAGGAGGCAGTGAGGACCAGCATCACTTTTCCCCGCTGGCACCTTTGCTGTGGCAGCAAAAGCTGGACATTTGTCTTTTTTGCTCCAAACACCGCTGAAAGTGAAAAAAGGTGCTTTTGAGGATAGATTCTGCTGGAAAGCAGAGAGGGCTAAATTGTCTGGGGCATTTGAAGGGGTTCCAGGAGGCAGTGAGGACCAGCATCACTTTTCCCCGCTGGCACCTTTGCTGTGGCAGCAAAAGCTGGATGTTTGTCTTTTTTGCTCCGGAGGCTGCTGAGAGTGAGAAAAGGTGCTTTTGAGGATAGATTCTGTAGGAAAGCAGAGAGGGTGAAATTGTCTGGGGCATTTGAAGGGGTTCCAGGAGGCAGTGAGGACCAGCATCACTTTTCCCCGCTGGCACTTATGCTGTGGCACCAAAAGCTGGACGTTTGTCTTTTTTGCTCCAAACCCCGCCGAAAGTGAAAAAAGGTGCTTTTGAGGATAGATTCTGCAGGAAAGCAGAGAGGGCTAAATTGTCTGGGGCATTTGAAGGGGTTCCAGGAGGCAGTGAGGACCAGCATCACTTTTCCCCTCTGGCACCTTTGCTGTGGCAGCAAAAGCTTGATGTTTGTCTTTTTTGCTCCGGAGGCTGCTGAGAGTGAGAAAAGGTGCTTTTGATGATAGATTTTGCAGGAAAGCAGAGAGGGCCAAATTGTCTGGGGCATTTGAAGGGGTTCCAGGAGGCAGTGAGGACCAGCATCACTTTTCCCCGCTGGCACCTTTGCTGTGGCAGCAAAAGCTGGACGTTTGTCTTTTTTGCTCCAAACACCGCCGAAAGTGAAACAAGTTGCTTTTGACGATAGCGTCCGCAGGAAAGAAGAGAGGGCTAAATTGTCTGGGGCATTTGAAGGGGTTCCAGGAGGCAGTGAGGACCAGCATCACTTTTCCCCGCTGGCACCTTTGCTGTGGCAGCAAAAGCTGGACGTATGTCTTTTTTGCTCCAAACACCGCCGAAAGTGAAAAATGGTGCTTTTGACGACTGACTCTGCAGGAAAGCAGGGAGGGCCAAATTGTCTGGGGCATTTGAAGGGGTTCCAGGAGGCAGTGAGGACCAGCATCACTTTTCCCCGCTGGCACCTTTGCTCTGGTAGCAAAAGCTGGATGTTTGTCTTTTTTTCTCCGGAGGCTGCAGAGACTGTGAAAAGGTGCTTTTGAGGATAGAGTCTGCAAGAAAGCAGAGAGATCTAAATTGTCTGGGGCATTTGAAGGGGTTCCAGGAGGCAGTGAGGACCAGCATCACTTTTCCCCGCTGGCACCTTTGCTCTGGTAGCAAAAGCTGGATGTTTGTCTTTTTTGCTCCGGAGGCTGCCGAGAGTGAGAAAAGGTGCTTTTGAGGATAGATTCTGTAGGAAAGCAGAGAGGGTGAAATTGTCTGGGGCATTTGAAGGGGTTCCAGGAGGCAGGGAGGACCAGCATCACTTTTCCCCGCTGGCACCTTTGCTGTGGCAGCAAAAGCTGGACGTTTGTCTTTTTTGCTCCAAACACCGCCGAAAGTGAAAAAAGGTGCTTTTGAGGATAGATTCTGCTGGAAAGCAGAGAGGGCTAAATTGTCTGGGGCATTTGAAGGGGTTCCAGGAGGCAGGGAGGACCAGCATCACTTTTCCCCACTGGCACATTTGCTATGGCAGCAAAAGCTGGACGTATGTCTTTTTTGCTCCAAACACCGCCGAAAGTGAAAAAAGTTGCTTTTGACGATTGACTCTGCAGGAAAGCAGGGAGGGCCAAATTGTCTGGGGCATTTGAAGGGGTTCCAGGAGGCAGTGAGGACCAGCATCACTTTTCCCCGCTGGCACCTTTGCTGTGGCAGCAAAAGCTGGACGTATGTCTTTTTTGCTCCAAACACCGCCGAAAGTGAAAAAAGGTGCTTTTGACGACTGACTCTGCAGGAAAGCAGGGAGGGCCAAATTGTCTGGGGCATTTGAAGGGGTTCCAGGAGGCAGTGAGGACCAGCATCACTTTTCCCCGCTGGCACCTTTGCTCTGGTAGCAAAAGCTGGATGTTTGTCTTTTTTTCTCCGGAGGCTGCAGAGACTGTGAAAAGGTGCTTTTGAGGATAGAGTCTGCAAGAAAGCAGAGAGATCTAAATTGTCTGGGGCATTTGAAGGGGTTCCAGGAGGCAGTGAGGACCAGCATCACTTTTCCCCGCTGGCACTTATGCTGTGGCAGCAAAAGCTGGATGTTTGTCTTTTTTTCTCCGGAGGCTGCCAAGACTGTGAAAAGGTGCTTTGGAGAATAGAGTCCGTAGGAAAGCCGAGAGGGCTAAATTGTCTGGGGCATTTGAAGGGGTTCCAGGAGGCAGTGAGGACCAGCATCACTTTTCCCCGCTGGCACCTTTGCTGTGGCAGCAAAAGCTGGACGTATGTCTTTTTTGCTCCAAACACCGCCGAAAGTGAGAAATAGTGCTTTTGACGACTGACTCTGCAGGAAAGCAGGGAGGGCCAAATTGTCTGGGGCATTTGAAGGGGTTCCAGGAGGCAGTGAGGACCAGCATCACTTTTCCCCGCTGGCACCTTTGCTCTGGTAGCAAAAGCTGGATGTTTGTCTTTTTTTCTCCGGAGGCTGCAGAGACTGTGAAAAGGTGCTTTTGAGGATAGAGTCTGCAAGAAAGCAGAGAGATCTAAATTGTCTGGGGCATTTGAAGGGGTTCCAGGAGGCAGTGAGGACCAGCATCACTTTTCCCCGCTGGCACCTTTGCTGTGGCAGCAAAAGCTGGACGTTTGTCTTTTTTGCTCCAAACACCGCCGAAAGTGAAAAAAGGTGCTTTTGAGGATAGATTCTGCTGGAAAGCAGAGAGGGCTAAATTGTCTGGGGCATTTGAAGGGGTTCCAGGAGGCAGGGAGGACCAGCATCACTTTTCCCCACTGGCACATTTGCTATGGCAGCAAAAGCTGGACGTATGTCTTTTTTGCTCCAAACACCGCCGAAAGTGAAAAAAGTTGCTTTTGACGATTGACTCTGCAGGAAAGCAGGGAGGGCCAAATTGTCTGGGGCATTTGAAGGGGTTCCAGGAGGCAGTGAGGACCAGCATCACTTTTCCCCGCTGGCACCTTTGCTGTGGCAGCAAAAGCTGGACGTATGTCTTTTTTGCTCCAAACACCGCCGAAAGTGAAAAAAGTGCTTTTGACGACTGACTCTGCAGGAAAGCAGGGAGGGCCAAATTGTCTGGGGCATTTGAAGGGGTTCCAGGAGGCAGTGAGGACCAGCATCACTTTTCCCCGCTGGCACCTTTGCTCTGGTAGCAAAAGCTGGATGTTTGTCTTTTTTTCTCCGGAGGCTGCAGAGACTGTGAAAAGGTGCTTTTGAGGATAGAGTCTGCAAGAAAGCAGAGAGATCTAAATTGTCTGGGGCATTTGAAGGGGTTCCAGGAGGCAGTGAGGACCAGCATCACTTTTCCCCGCTGGCACTTATGCTGTGGCAGCAAAAGCTGGACGTTTGTCTTTTTTTCTCCGGAGGCTGCCAAGACTGTGAAAAGGTGCTTTGGAGAATAGAGTCCGTAGGAAAGCCGAGAGGGCTAAATTGTCTGGGGCATTTGAAGGGGTTCCAGGAGGCAGTGAGGACCAGCATCACTTTTCCCCGCTGGCACCTTTGCTGTGGCAGCAAAAGCTGGACGTTTGTCTTTTTTGCTCCAAACACCGCCGAACGTGAAACAAGATCCTTTTGACGATAGCGTCCACAGGAAAGCAGAGAGGGCTAAATTGTCTGGGGCATTTGAAGGGGTTCCAGGAGGCAGTGAGGACCAGCATCACTTTTCCCCGCTGGCACCTTTGCTGTGGCAGCAAAAGCTGGACGTATGTCTTTTTTGTTCCAAACAACGCCGAAAGTGAGAAATGGTGCTTTTGAACGACTGACTCTGCAGGAAAGCAGGGAGGGCCAAATTGTCTGGGGCATTTGAAGGGGTTCCAGGAGGCAGTGAGGACCAGCATCACTTTTCCCCGCTGGCACCTTTGCTCTGGTAGCAAAAGCTGGATGTTTGTCTTTTTTGCTCCGGAGGCTGCCGAGAGTGAGAAAAGGTGCTTTTGAGGATAGATTCTGTAGGAAAGCAGAGAGGGTGAAATTGTCTGGGGCATTTGAAGGGGTTCCAGGAGGCAGTGAGGACCAGCATCACTTTTCCCCGCTGGCACCTTTGCTGTGGCAGCAAAAGCTGGACGTTTGTCTTTTTTGCTCCAAACACCGCCGAAAGTGAATAAAGGTGCTTTTGAGGATAGATTCTGCTGGAAAGCAGAGAGGGCTAAATTGTCTGGGGCATTTGAAGGGGTTCCAGGAGGCAGGGAGGACCAGCATCACTTTTCCCCACTGGCACATTTGCTATGGCAGCAAAAGCTGGACGTATGTCTTTTTTGCTCCAAACACCGCCGAAAGTGAAAAAAGTTGCTTTTGACGATTGACTCTGCAGGAAAGCAGGGAGGGCCAAATTGTCTGGGGCATTTGAAGGGGTTCCAGGAGGCAGTGAGGACCAGCATCACTTTTCCCCGCTGGCACCTTTGCTGTGGCAGCAAAAGCTGGACGTATGTCTTTTTTGCTCCAAACACCGCCGAAAGTGAAAAAAGGTGCTTTTGACGACTGACTCTGCAGGAAAGCAGGGAGGGCCAAATTGTCTGGGGCATTTGAAGGGGTTCCAGGAGGCAGTGAGGACCAGCATCACTTTTCCCCGCTGGCACCTTTGCTCTGGTAGCAAAAGCTGGATGTTTGTCTTTTTTTCTCCGGAGGCTGCAGAGACTGTGAAAAGGTGCTTTTGAGGATAGAGTCTGCAAGAAAGCAGAGAGATCTAAATTGTCTGGGGCATTTGAAGGGGTTCCAGGAGGCAGTGAGGACCAGCATCACTTTTCCCCGCTGGCACTTATGCTGTGGCAGCAAAAGCTGGATGTTTGTCTTTTTTTCTCCGGAGGCTGCCAAGACTGTGAAAAGGTGCTTTGGAGAATAGAGTCCGTAGGAAAGCCGCGAGGGCTAAATTGTCTGGGGCATTTGAAGGGGTTCCAGGAGGCAGTGAGGACCAGCATCACTTTTCCCCGCTGGCACCTTTGCTGTGGCAGCAAAAGCTGGACGTTTGTCTTTTTTGCTCCAAACACCGCCGAACGTGAAACAAGATCCTTTTGACGATAGCGTCCACAGGAAAGCAGAGAGGGCTAAATTGTCTGGGGCATTTGAAGGGGTTCCAGGAGGCAGTGAGGACCAGCATCACTTTTCCCCGCTGGCACCTTTGCTGTGGCAGCAAAAGCTGGACGTATGTCTTTTTTGCTCCAAACACCGCCGAAAGTGAAAAAAGGTGCTTTTGAGGATAGATTCTGCTGGAAAGCAGAGAGGGCTAAATTGTCTGGGGCATTTGAAGGGGTTCCAGGAGGCAGGGAGGACCAGCATCACTTTTCCCCGCTGGCACCTTTGCTATGGATGCAAAAGCTGGACGTTTGTCTTTTTTGCTCCAAACACCGCCGAAAGTGAGAAAAGGTGCTTTTGAGTATAGAGTCTGCAGGAAAGCAGAGAGGGCTAAATTGTCTGGGGCATTTGAAGGGGTTCCAGGAGGCAGTGAGGACCAGCATCACTTTTCCCCTCTGGCACCTTTGCTGTGGCAGCAAAAGCCGGACATTTGTCTTTTTTGCTCCGGAGGCTGCTGAGAGTGAGAAAAGGTGCTTTTGAGGATAGATTCTGCAGGAAAGCAGAGAGGGTGAAATTGTCTGGGGCATTTGAAGGGGTTCCAGGAGGCAGTGAGGACCAGCATCACTTTTCCCCGCTGGCACCTTTGCTGTGGCAGCAAAAGCTGGACGTATGTCTTTTTTGCTCCAAACACCGCCGAAAGTGAAAAAAGTGCTTTTGACGACTGACTCTGCAGGAAAGCAGGGAGGGCCAAATTGTCTGGGGCATTTGAAGGGGTTCCAGGAGGCAGTGAGGACCAGCATCACTTTTCCCCGCTGGCACCTTTGCTGTGGCAGCAAAAGCTGGACGTATGTCTTTTTTGCTCCAAACACCGCCGAAAGTGAAAAAAGTGCTTTTGACGACTGACTCTGCAGGAAAGCAGGGAGGGCCAAATTGTCTGGGGCATTTGAAGGGGTTCCAGGAGGCAGTGAGGACCAGCATCACTTTTCCCCGCTGGCACCTTTGCTCTGGTAGCAAAAGCTGGATGTTTGTCTTTTTTTCTCCGGAGGCTGCAGAGACTGTGAAAAGGTGCTTTTGAGGATAGAGTCTGCAAGAAAGCAGAGAGATCTAAATTGTCTGGGGCATTTGAAGGGGTTCCAGGAGGCAGTGAGGACCAGCATCACTTTTCCCCGCTGGCACTTATGCTGTGGCAGCAAAAGCTGGATGTTTGTCTTTTTTTCTCCGGAGGCTGCCAAGACTGTGAAAAGGTGCTTTGGAGAATAGAGTCCGTAGGAAAGCCGCGAGGGCTAAATTGTCTGGGGCATTTGAAGGGGTTCCAGGAGGCAGTGAGGACCAGCATCACTTTTCCCCGCTGGCACCTTTGCTGTGGCAGCAAAAGCTGGACGTTTGTCTTTTTTGCTCCAAACACCGCCGAACGTGAAACAAGATCCTTTTGACGATAGCGTCCACAGGAAAGCAGAGAGGGCTAAATTGTCTGGGGCATTTGAAGGGGTTCCAGGAGGCAGTGAGGACCAGCATCACTTTTCCCCGCTGGCACCTTTGCTGTGGCAGCAAAAGCTGGACGTATGTCTTTTTTGCTCCAAACAACGCCGAAAGTGAGAAATGGTGCTTTTGACGACTGACTCTGCAGGAAAGCAGGGAGGGCCAAATTGTCTGGGGCATTTGAAGGGGTTCCAGGAGGCAGTGAGGACCAGCATCACTTTTCCCCGCTGGCACCTTTGCTCTGGTAGCAAAAGCTGGATGTTTGTCTTTTTTTCTCCGGAGGCTGCAGAGACTGTGAAAAGGTGCTTTTGAGGATAGAGTCTGCAAGAAAGCAGAGAGATCTAAATTGTCTGGGGCATTTGAAGTGGTTCCAGGAGGCAGTGAGGACCAGCATCACTTTTCCCCGCTGGCACCTTTGCTCTGGTAGCAAAAGCTGGATGTTTGTCTTTTTTGCTCCGGAGGCTGCCGAGAGTGAGAAAAGGTGCTTTTGAGGATAGATTCTGTAGGAAAGCAGAGAGGGTGAAATTGTCTGGGGCATTTGAAGGGGTTCCAGGAGGCAGTGAGGACCAGCATCACTTTTCCCCGCTGGCACCTTTGCTGTGGCAGCAAAAGCTGGACGTTTGTCTTTTTTGCTCCAAACAGCGCCGAAAGTGAATAAAGGTGCTTTTGAGGATAGATTCTGCTGGAAAGCAGAGAGGGCTAAATTGTCTGGGGCATTTGAAGGGGTTCCAGGAGGCAGGGAGGACCAGCATCACTTTTCCCCACTGGCACATTTGCTATGGCAGCAAAAGCTGGACGTATGTCTTTTTTGCTCCAAACACCGCCGAAAGTGAAAAAAGTTGCTTTTGACGATTGACTCTGCAGGAAAGCAGGGAGGGCCAAATTGTCTGGGGCATTTGAAGGGGTTCCAGGAGGCAGTGAGGACCAGCATCACTTTTCCCCGCTGGCACCTTTGCTGTGGCAGCAAAAGCTGGACGTATGTCTTTTTTGCTCCAAACACCGCCGAAAGTGAAAAAAGGTGCTTTTGACGACTGACTCTGCAGGAAAGCAGGGAGGGCCAAATTGTCTGGGGCATTTGAAGGGGTTCCAGGAGGCAGTGAGGACCAGCATCACTTTTCCCCTCTGGCACCTTTGCTGTGGCAGCAAAAGCCGGACATTTGTCTTTTTTGCTCCGGAGGCTGCTGAGAGTGAGAAAAGGTGCTTTTGAGGATAGATTCTGCAGGAAAGCAGAGAGGGTGAAATTGTCTGGGGCATTTGAAGGGGTTCCAGGAGGCAGTGAGGACCAGCATCACTTTTCCCCGCTGGCACCTTTGCTGTGGCAGCAAAAGCTGGACGTATGTCTTTTTTGCTCCAAACACCGCCGAAAGTGAAAAAAGTGCTTTTGACGACTGACTCTGCAGGAAAGCAGGGAGGGCCAAATTGTCTGGGGCATTTGAAGGGGTTCCAGGAGGCAGTGAGGACCAGCATCACTTTTCCCCGCTGGCACCTTTGCTGTGGCAGCAAAAGCTGGACGTATGTCTTTTTTGCTCCAAACACCGCCGAAAGTGAAAAAAGTGCTTTTGACGACTGACTCTGCAGGAAAGCAGGGAGGGCCAAATTGTCTGGGGCATTTGAAGGGGTTCCAGGAGGCAGTGAGGACCAGCATCACTTTTCCCCGCTGGCACCTTTGCTCTGGTAGCAAAAGCTGGATGTTTGTCTTTTTTTCTCCGGAGGCTGCAGAGACTGTGAAAAGGTGCTTTTGAGGATAGAGTCTGCAAGAAAGCAGAGAGATCTAAATTGTCTGGGGCATTTGAAGGGGTTCCAGGAGGCAGTGAGGACCAGCATCACTTTTCCCCGCTGGCACTTATGCTGTGGCAGCAAAAGCTGGATGTTTGTCTTTTTTTCTCCGGAGGCTGCCAAGACTGTGAAAAGGTGCTTTGGAGAATAGAGTCCGTAGGAAAGCCGCGAGGGCTAAATTGTCTGGGGCATTTGAAGGGGTTCCAGGAGGCAGTGAGGACCAGCATCACTTTTCCCCGCTGGCACCTTTGCTGTGGCAGCAAAAGCTGGACGTTTGTCTTTTTTGCTCCAAACACCGCCGAACGTGAAACAAGATCCTTTTGACGATAGCGTCCACAGGAAAGCAGAGAGGGCTAAATTGTCTGGGGCATTTGAAGGGGTTCCAGGAGGCAGTGAGGACCAGCATCACTTTTCCCCGCTGGCACCTTTGCTGTGGCAGCAAAAGCTGGACGTATGTCTTTTTTGCTCCAAACAACGCCGAAAGTGAGAAATGGTGCTTTTGACGACTGACTCTGCAGGAAAGCAGGGAGGGCCAAATTGTCTGGGGCATTTGAAGGGGTTCCAGGAGGCAGTGAGGACCAGCATCACTTTTCCCCGCTGGCACCTTTGCTCTGGTAGCAAAAGCTGGATGTTTGTCTTTTTTTCTCCGGAGGCTGCAGAGACTGTGAAAAGGTGCTTTTGAGGATAGAGTCTGCAAGAAAGCAGAGAGATCTAAATTGTCTGGGGCATTTGAAGGGGTTCCAGGAGGCAGTGAGGACCAGCATCACTTTTCCCCGCTGGCACCTTTGCTCTGGTAGCAAAAGCTGGATGTTTGTCTTTTTTGCTCCGGAGGCTGCCGAGAGTGAGAAAAGGTGCTTTTGAGGATAGATTCTGTAGGAAAGCAGAGAGGGTGAAATTGTCTGGGGCATTTGAAGGGGTTCCAGGAGGCAGTGAGGACCAGCATCACTTTTCCCCGCTGGCACCTTTGCTGTGGCAGCAAAAGCTGGACGTTTGTCTTTTTTGCTCCAAACAGCGCCGAAAGTGAATAAAGGTGCTTTTGAGGATAGATTCTGCTGGAAAGCAGAGAGGGCTAAATTGTCTGGGGCATTTGAAGGGGTTCCAGGAGGCAGGGAGGACCAGCATCACTTTTCCCCACTGGCACATTTGCTATGGCAGCAAAAGCTGGACGTATGTCTTTTTTGCTCCAAACACCGCCGAAAGTGAAAAAAGTTGCTTTTGACGATTGACTCTGCAGGAAAGCAGGGAGGGCCAAATTGTCTGGGGCATTTGAAGGGGTTCCAGGAGGCAGTGAGGACCAGCATCACTTTTCCCCGCTGGCACCTTTGCTGTGGCAGCAAAAGCTGGACGTATGTCTTTTTTGCTCCAAACACCGCCGAAAGTGAAAAAAGGTGCTTTTGACGACTGACTCTGCAGGAAAGCAGGGAGGGCCAAATTGTCTGGGGCATTTGAAGGGGTTCCAGGAGGCAGTGAGGACCAGCATCACTTTTCCCCGCTGGCACCTTTGCTCTGGTAGCAAAAGCTGGATGTTTGTCTTTTTTTCTCCGGAGGCTGCAGAGACTGTGAAAAGGTGCTTTTGAGGATAGAGTCTGCAAGAAAGCAGAGAGATCTAAATTGTCTGGGGCATTTGAAGGGGTTCCAGGAGGCAGTGAGGACCAGCATCACTTTTCCCCGCTGGCACTTATGCTGTGGCAGCAAAAGCTGGATGTTTGTCTTTTTTTCTCCGGAGGCTGCCAAGACTGTGAAAAGGTGCTTTGGAGAATAGAGTCCGTAGGAAAGCCGCGAGGGCTAAATTGTCTGGGGCATTTGAAGGGGTTCCAGGAGGCAGTGAGGACCAGCATCACTTTTCCCCGCTGGCACCTTTGCTGTGGCAGCAAAAGCTGGACGTTTGTCTTTTTTGCTCCAAACACCGCCGAACGTGAAACAAGATCCTTTTGACGATAGCGTCCACAGGAAAGCAGAGAGGGCTAAATTGTCTGGGGCATTTGAAGGGGTTCCAGGAGGCAGTGAGGACCAGCATCACTTTTCCCCGCTGGCACCTTTGCTGTGGCAGCAAAAGCTGGACGTATGTCTTTTTTGCTCCAAACACCGCCGAAAGTGAGAAATGGTGCTTTTGACGACTGACTCTGCAGGAAAGCAGGGAGGGCCAAATTGTCTGGGGCATTTGAAGGGGTTCCAGGAGGCAGTGAGGACCAGCATCACTTTTCCCCGCTGGCACCTTTGCTCTGGTAGCAAAAGCTGGATGTTTGTCTTTTTTTCTCCGGAGGCTGCAGAGACTGTGAAAAGGTGCTTTTGAGGATAGAGTCTGCAAGAAAGCAGAGAGATCTAAATTGTCTGGGGCATTTGAAGGGGTTCCAGGAGGCAGTGAGGACCAGCATCACTTTTCCCCGCTGGCACCTTTGCTGTGGCAGCAAAAGCTGGACGTTTGTCTTTTTTGCTCCAAACACCGCCGAAAGTGAAAAAAGGTGCTTTTGAGGATAGATTCTGCTGGAAAGCAGAGAGGGCTAAATTGTCTGGGGCATTTGAAGGGGTTCCAGGAGGCAGGGAGGACCAGCATCACTTTTCCCCACTGGCACATTTGCTATGGCAGCAAAAGCTGGACGTATGTCTTTTTTGCTCCAAACACCGCCGAAAGTGAAAAAAGTTGCTTTTGACGATTGACTCTGCAGGAAAGCAGGGAGGGCCAAATTGTCTGGGGCATTTGAAGGGGTTCCAGGAGGCAGTGAGGACCAGCATCACTTTTCCCCGCTGGCACCTTTGCTGTGGCAGCAAAAGCTGGACGTATGTCTTTTTTGCTCCAAACACCGCCGAAAGTGAAAAAAGTGCTTTTGACGACTGACTCTGCAGGAAAGCAGGGAGGGCCAAATTGTCTGGGGCATTTGAAGGGGTTCCAGGAGGCAGTGAGGACCAGCATCACTTTTCCCCGCTGGCACCTTTGCTCTGGTAGCAAAAGCTGGATGTTTGTCTTTTTTTCTCCGGAGGCTGCAGAGACTGTGAAAAGGTGCTTTTGAGGATAGAGTCTGCAAGAAAGCAGAGAGATCTAAATTGTCTGGGGCATTTGAAGGGGTTCCAGGAGGCAGTGAGGACCAGCATCACTTTTCCCCGCTGGCACTTATGCTGTGGCAGCAAAAGCTGGATGTTTGTCTTTTTTTCTCCGGAGGCTGCCAAGACTGTGAAAAGGTGCTTTGGAGAATAGAGTCCGTAGGAAAGCCGAGAGGGCTAAATTGTCTGGGGCATTTGAAGGGGTTCCAGGAGGCAGTGAGGACCAGCATCACTTTTCCCCGCTGGCACCTTTGCTGTGGCAGCAAAAGCTGGACGTTTGTCTTTTTTGCTCCAAACACCGCCGAACGTGAAACAAGATCCTTTTGACGATAGCGTCCACAGGAAAGCAGAGAGGGCTAAATTGTCTGGGGCATTTGAAGGGGTTCCAGGAGGCAGTGAGGACCAGCATCACTTTTCCCCGCTGGCACCTTTGCTGTGGCAGCAAAAGCTGGACGTATGTCTTTTTTGCTCCAAACAACGCCGAAAGTGAGAAATGGTGCTTTTGACGACTGACTCTGCAGGAAAGCAGGGAGGGCCAAATTGTCTGGGGCATTTGAAGGGGTTCCAGGAGGCAGTGAGGACCAGCATCACTTTTCCCCGCTGGCACCTTTGCTCTGGTAGCAAAAGCTGGATGTTTGTCTTTTTTTCTCCGGAGGCTGCAGAGACTGTGAAAAGGTGCTTTTGAGGATAGAGTCTGCAAGAAAGCAGAGAGATCTAAATTGTCTGGGGCATTTGAAGGGGTTCCAGGAGGCAGTGAGGACCAGCATCACTTTTCCCCGCTGGCACCTTTGCTCTGGTAGCAAAAGCTGGATGTTTGTCTTTTTTGCTCCGGAGGCTGCCGAGAGTGAGAAAAGGTGCTTTTGAGGATAGATTCTGTAGGAAAGCAGAGAGGGTGAAATTGTCTGGGGCATTTGAAGGGGTTCCAGGAGGCAGTGAGGACCAGCATCACTTTTCCCCGCTGGCACCTTTGCTGTGGCAGCAAAAGCTGGACGTTTGTCTTTTTTGCTCCAAACACCGCCGAAAGTGAAAAAAGGTGCTTTTGAGGATAGATTCTGCTGGAAAGCAGAGAGGGCTAAATTGTCTGGGGCATTTGAAGGGGTTCCAGGAGGCAGGGAGGACCAGCATCACTTTTCCCCACTGGCACATTTGCTATGGCAGCAAAAGCTGGACGTATGTCTTTTTTGCTCCAAACACCGCCGAAAGTGAAAAAAGTTGCTTTTGACGATTGACTCTGCAGGAAAGCAGGGAGGGCCAAATTGTCTGGGGCATTTGAAGGGGTTCCAGGAGGCAGTGAGGACCAGCATCACTTTTCCCCGCTGGCACCTTTGCTGTGGCAGCAAAAGCTGGACGTATGTCTTTTTTGCTCCAAACACCGCCGAAAGTGAAAAAAGGTGCTTTTGACGACTGACTCTGCAGGAAAGCAGGGAGGGCCAAATTGTCTGGGGCATTTGAAGGGGTTCCAGGAGGCAGTGAGGACCAGCATCACTTTTCCCCGCTGGCACCTTTGCTCTGGTAGCAAAAGCTGGATGTTTGTCTTTTTTTCTCCGGAGGATGCAGAGACTGTGAAAAGGTGCTTTTGAGGATAGAGTCTGCAAGAAAGCAGAGAGATCTAAATTGTCTGGGGCATTTGAAGGGGTTCCAGGAGGCAGTGAGGACCAGCATCACTTTTCCCCGCTGGCACTTATGCTGTGGCAGCAAAAGCTGGATGTTTGTCTTTTTTTCTCCGGAGGCTGCCAAGACTGTGAAAAGGTGCTTTGGAGAATAGAGTCCGTAGGAAAGCCGCGAGGGCTAAATTGTCTGGGGCATTTGAAGGGGTTCCAGGAGGCAGTGAGGACCAGCATCACTTTTCCCCGCTGGCACCTTTGCTGTGGCAGCAAAAGCTGGACGTTTGTCTTTTTTGCTCCAAACACCGCCGAACGTGAAACAAGATCCTTTTGACGATAGCGTCCACAGGAAAGCAGAGAGGGCTAAATTGTCTGGGGCATTTGAAGGGGTTCCAGGAGGCAGTGAGGACCAGCATCACTTTTCCCCGCTGGCACCTTTGCTGTGGCAGCAAAAGCTGGACGTATGTCTTTTTTGCTCCAAACACCGCCGAAAGTGAAAAAAGGTGCTTTTGAGGATAGATTCTGCTGGAAAGCAGAGAGGGCTAAATTGTCTGGGGCATTTGAAGGGGTTCCAGGAGGCAGGGAGGACCAGCATCACTTTTCCCCGCTGGCACCTTTGCTATGGATGCAAAAGCTGGACGTTTGTCTTTTTTGCTCCAAACACCGCCGAAAGTGAGAAAAGGTGCTTTTGAGGATAGATTCTGCAGGAAAGCAGAGAGGGCTAAATTGTCTGGGGCATTTGAAGGGGTTCCAGGAGGCAGTGAGGACCAGCATCACTTTTCCCCTCTGGCACCTTTGCTGTGGCAGCAAAAGCCGGACATTTGTCTTTTTTGCTCCGGAGGCTGCTGAGAGTGAGAAAAGGTGCTTTTGAGGATAGATTCTGCAGGAAAGCAGAGAGGGCCAAATTGTCTGGGGCATTTGAAGGGGTTCCAGGAGGCAGTGAGGACCAGCATCACTTTTCCCCGCTGGCACCTTTGCTGTGGCAGCAAAATCTGGACGTTTGCCTTTTTTTCTCCGGAGGCTGCCAAGACTGTGAAAAGGTGCTTAGGAGAATAGGGTCCGTAGGAAAGCCGAGAGGGCTAAATTGTCTGGGGCATTTGAAGGGGTTCCAGGAGGCAGTGAGGACCAGCATCACTTTTCCCCGCTGGCACCTTTGCTGTGGCAGCAAAAGCTGGATGTTTGTCTTTTTTGCTCCGGAGGCTGCCGAGAGTGAGAAAAGGTGCTTTTGAGGATAAATTCTGCAGGAAAGCAGAGAGGGTGAAATTGTCTGTGGCATTTGAAGGGGTTCCAGGAGGCAGTGAGGACCAGCATCACTTTTCCCCGCTGGCACCTTTGCTGTGGAAGCAAAAGCTGGACGTTTGTCTTTTTTGCTCCAAACCCCGCCGAAAGTGAAAAAAGGTGCTTTTGAGGATAGATTCTGCAGGAAAGCCGAGAGGGCTAAATTGTCTGGGGCATTTGAAGGGGTTCCAGGAGGCAGTGAGGACCAGCATCACTTTTCCCCGCTGGCACCTTTGCTGTGGCAGCAAAAGCTGGATGTTTGTCTTTTTTGCTCCGGAGGCTGCCAAGACTGTGAAAAGGTGCTTTGGAGAATAGAGTCCGTAGGAAAGCCGAGAGGGCTAAATTGTCTGGGGCATTTGAAGGGGTTCCAGGAGGCAGTGAGGACCAGCATCACTTTTCCCCGCTGGCACCTTTGCTGTGGCAGCAAAAGCTGGACGTATGTCTTTTTTGCTCCGGAGGCTGCTGAGAGTGAGAAAAGGTGCTTTTGAGGATAGAGTCTGCAGGAAAGAAGAGAGGGCTAAATTGTCTGGGGCATTTGAAGGGGTTCCAGGAGGCAGTGAGGACCAGCATCACTTTTCCCCGCTGGCACCTTTGCTGTGGCAGCAAAAGCTGGACGTTTGTCTTTTTTGCTCCAAACACCGCCGAATTTGAAAAAAGGTGCTTTTGACGATAGCGTCCGCGGGAAAGAAGAGAGGGCTAAATTGTCTGGGGCATTTGAAGGGGTTCCAGCAGGCAGTGAGGACCAGCATCATTTTTCAACGCTGGCACTTTTGCTCTAGCAGCAAAAGCTGGATGTTTGTCTTTTTTTTTCCGGAGGCTGCCGAGACTGTGAAAAGGTGCTTTTGAGGATAGAGTCTGCAGGAAAGCAGAGAGGGCCAAATTGTCTGGGGCATTTGAAGGGGTTCCAGGAGGCAGTGAGGACCAGCATCACTTTTCCCCGCTGGCACCTTTGCTGTGGCAGCAAAAGCTGGATGTTTGTCTTTTTTGCTCCGGAGGCTGCCGAGAGTGAGAAAAGGTGCTTTTGAGGATAAATTCTGCAGGAAAGCAGAGAGGGTGAAATTGTCTGTGGCATTTGAAGGGGTTCCAGGAGGCAGTGAGGACCAGCATCACTTTTCCCCGCTGGCACCTTTGCTGTGGAAGCAAAAGCCGGACGTTTGTCTTTTTTGCTCCAAACCCCGCCGAAAGTGAAAAAAGGTGCTTTTGAGGATAGATTCTGCAGGAAAGCAGAGAGGGCTAAATTGTCTGGGGCATTTGAAGGGGTTCCAGGAGGCAGTGAGGACCAGCATCACTTTTCAACGCTGGCACCTTTGCTGTGGCAGCAAAAGCCGGACATTTGTCTTTTTTGCTCCGGAGGCTGCTGAGAGTGAGAAAAGGTGCTTTTGAGGATAGATTCTGCAGGAAAGCAGAGAGGGCCCAATTGTCTGGGGCATTTGAAGGGGTTCCAGGAGGCAGTGAGGACCAGCATCACTTTTCCCCGCTGGCACCTTTGCTGTGGCAGCAAAATCTGGACGTTTGCCTTTTTTGCTCCAAACACCGACGAAAGTGAAAAAAGGTCCTTTTGACGATAGCGTCCGCAGGAAAGAAGAGAGGGTGAAATTGTATGGGGCATTTGAAGGGGTTCCAGGAGGCAGTGAGGACCAGCATCACTTTTCCCCGCTGGCACCTTTGCTCTGGTAGCAAAAGCTGGATGTTTGTCTTTTTTTCTCCGTAGGCTGCCGAGACTGTGAAAAGGTGCTTTTGAGGATAGAGTCTGCAAGAAAGCAGAGAGATCTAAATTGTCTGGGGCATTTGAAGGGGTTCCAGGAGGCAGTGAGGACCAGCATCACTTTTCCCCGCTGGCACTTATGCTGTGGCAGCAAAAGCTGGATGTTTGTCTTTTTTTCTCCGGAGGCTGCCAAGACTGTGAAAAGGTGCTTTGGAGAATAGAGTCCGTAGGAAAGCCGAGAGGGCTAAATTGTCTGGGGCATTTGAAGGGGTTCCAGGAGGCAGTGAGGACCAGCATCACTTTTCCCCGCTGGCACCTTTGCTGTGGCAGCAATAGCTGGATGTTTGTCTTTTTTGCTCCGGAGGCTGCCGAGAGTGAGAAAAGGTGCTTTTGAGGATAGATTCTGCAGGAAAGCAGAGAGCGTGAAATTGTTTGGGGCATTTGAAGGGGTTCCAGGAGGCAGTGAGGACCAGCATCACTTTTCCCCGCTGGCACCTTTGCTGTGGCAGCAAAAGCTGGACGTTTGTCTTTTTTGCTCCAAATACCGCCGAAAGTGAAAAAAGGTGCTTTTGAGGATAGATTCTGCAAGAAAGCAGAGAGGGCTAAATTGTCTGGGGCATTTGAAGGGGTTCCAGGAGGCAGTGAGGACCAGCATCACTTTTCCCCTCTGGCACCTTTGCTGTGGCAGCAAAAGCTGGATGTTTGTCTTTTTTGCTCCGGAGGTTGCTGAGAGTGAGAAAAGGTGTTTTTGAGGACAGAGTCTGCAGGAAAGCAGAGAGGGTCAAATTGTCTGGGGCATATGAAGGGGTTCCAGGAGGCAGTGAGGACCAGCATCACTTTTCCCCGCTGGCACCTTTGCTGTGGCAGCAAAATCTGGACGTTTGCCTTTTTTGCTCCAAACACCGCCGAAAGTGAAACAAGTTGCTTTTGACGATAGCGTTCGCAGGAAAGAAGAGAGGGCTAAATTGTCTGGGGCATTTGAAGGGGTTCCAGGAGGCAGTGAGGACCAGCATCACTTTTCCCCGCTGGCACCTTTGCTGTGGCAGCAAAAGCTGGACGTTTGTCTTTTTTGCTCCAAACACCGCCGAAAGTGAAACAAGTTCCTTTTGACGATAGCGTCCACAGGAAAGAAGAGAGGGTGAAATTGTCTGGGGCATTTGAAGGGGTTCCAGGAGGCAGTGAGGACCAGCATCACTTTTCCCCGCTGGCACCTTTGCTGTGGCAGCAAAAGCTGGACGTTTGTCTTTTTTGCTCCAAACACCGCCGAATTTGAAAAAAGGTGCTTTTGACGATAGCGTCCGCGGGAAAGAAGAGAGGGCTAAATTGTCTGGGGCATTTGAAGGGGTTCCAGGAGGCAGTGAGGACCAGCATCACTTTTCAACGCTGGCACTTTTGCTCTGGCAGGAAAAGCTGGATGTTTGTCTTTTTTTTTCCGGAGGCTGCCGAGACTGTGAAAAGGTGCTTTTGAGGATAGAGTCTGCAGGAAAACAGAGAGGGCCAAATTGTCTGGGGCATTTGAAGGGGTTCCAGGAGGCAGTGAGGACCAGCATCACTTTTCCCCGCTGGCACCTTTGCTGTGGCAGCAAAAGCTGGACGTTTGTCTTTTTTGCTCCGGAGGCTGCCGAGAGCGAGAAAAGGTGCTTTTGAGGACAGATTCTGCAGGAAAGCAGAGAGGGCCAAATTGTCTGGGGCATTTGAAGGGGTTCCAGGAGGCAGGGAGGACCAACATCACTTTTCCCCGCTGGCACCTTTGCTGTGGCAGCAAAAGCTGGACGTTTGTCTTTTTTGCTCCAAACACCGCCGAAAGTGAAAAAAGGTGCTTTTGAGGATAGATTCTGCTGGAAAGCAGAGAGGGCTAAATTGTCTGGGGCATTTGAAGGGGTTCCAGGAGGCAGTGAGGACCAGCATCACTTTTCCCCGCTGGCACCTTTGCTGTGGCAGCAAAAGCTGGACGTTTGTCTTTTTTGCTCCAAATACCGCCGAAAGTGAAAAAAGGTGCTTTTGAGGATAGATTCTGCTGGAAAGCAGAGAGGGCTAAATTGTCTGGGGCATTTGAAGGGGTTCCAGGAGGCAGTGAGGACCAGCATCACTTTTCCTCGCTGGCACCTTTGCTGTGGCAGCAAAAGCTGGATGTTTGTCTTTTTTGCTCCGGAGGCTGCTGAGAGTGAGAAAAGGTGCTTTTGAGGATAGAGTCTGCAGGAAAGCAGAGAGGGCCAAATTGTCTGGGGCATTTGAAGGGGTTCCAGGAGGCAGTGAGGACCAGCATCACTTTTCCCCGCTGGCACCTTTGCTGTGGCAGCAAAAGCTGGACGTTTGTCTTTTTTGCTCCAAACACCGCCGAAAGTGAAAAAAGGTGCTTTTGAGGATAGATTCTGCTGGAAAGCAGAGAGGGCCAAATTGTCTGGGGCATTTGAAGGGGTTCCAGGAGGCAGTGAGGACCAGCATCACTTTTCCCCGCTGGCACCTTTGCTGTGGCAGCAAAAGCTGGACGTTTGTCTTTTTTGCTCCAAAAACCGCCGAAAGTGAAAAAAGGTGCTTTTGATGATAGATTCTGCAGGAAAGCAGAGAGGGCCAAATTGTCTGGGGCATTTGAAGGGGTTCCAGGAGGCAGTGAGGACCAGCATCACTTTTCCCCTCTGGCACCTTTGCTGTGGCAGCAAAAGACGGACATATGTCTTTTTTGCTCCGGAGGCTGCTGAGAGTGAGAAAAGGTGCTTTTGAGGATAGAGTCTGCAGGAAAGCAGAGAGGGCCAAATTGTCTGGGGCATTTGAAGGGGTTCCAAGAGGCAGTGAGGACCAGCATCACTTTTCCCCGCTGGCACCTTTGCTGTGGCAGCAATAGCTGGATGTTTGTCTTTTTTGCTCCGGAGGCTGCCGAGAGTGAGAAAAGGTGCTTTTGAGGATAGATTCTGCAGGAAAGCAGAGAGCGTGAAATTGTTTGGGGCATTTGAAGGGGTTCCAGGAGGCAGTGAGGACCAGCATCACTTTTCCCCGCTGGCACCTTTGCTGTGGCAGCAAAAGCTGGACGTTTGTCTTTTTTGCTCCAAATACCGCCGAAAGTGAAAAAAGGTGCTTTTGAGGATAGATTCTGCAAGAAAGCAGAGAGGGCTAAATTGTCTGGGGCATTTGAAGGGGTTCCAGGAGGCAGTGAGGACCAGCATCACTTTTCCCCGCTGGCACCTTTGCTGTGGCAGCAAAAGCTGGACGTATGTCTTTTTTGCTCCAAAGACCGCCGAAAGTGAAACAAGTTCCTTTTGACGATAGCGTCCACAGGAAAGAAGAGAGGGTGAAATTGTCTGGGGCATTTGAAGGGGTTCCAGGAGGCAGTGAGGACCAGCATCACTTTTCCCCGCTGGCACCTTTGCTGTGGCAGCAAAAGCTGGACGTTTGTCTTTTTTGCTCCAAACACCGCCGAATTTGAAAAAAGGTGCTTTTGACGATAGCGTCCGCGGGAAAGAAGAGAGGGCTAAATTGTCTGGGGCATTTGAAGGGGTTCCAGCAGGCAGTGAGGACCAGCATCACTTTTCAACGCTGGCACTTTTGCTCTAGCAGCAAAAGCTGGATGTTTGTCTTTTTTTTTCCGGAGGCTGCCGAGACTGTGAAAAGGTGCTTTTGAGGATAGAGTCTGCAGGAAAGCAGAGAGGGCCAAATTGTCTGGGGCATTTGAAGGGGTTCCAGGAGGCAGTGAGGACCAGCATCACTTTTCCCCGCTGGCACCTTTGCTGTGGCAGCAAAAGCTGGATGTTTGTCTTTTTTGCTCCGGAGGCTGCCGAGAGTGAGAAAAGGTGCTTTTGAGGATAAATTCTGCAGGAAAGCAGAGAGGGTGAAATTGTCTTTGGCATTTGAAGGGGTTCCAGGAGGCAGTGAGGACCAGCATCACTTTTCCCCGCTGGCACCTTTGCTGTGGAAGCAAAAGCCGGACGTTTGTCTTTTTTGCTCCAAACCCCGCCGAAAGTGAAAAAAGGTGCTTTTGAGGATAGATTCTGCAGGAAAGCAGAGAGGGCTAAATTGTCTGGGGCATTTGAAGGGGTTCCAGGAGGCAGTGAGGACCAGCATCACTTTTCAACGCTGGCACCTTTGCTGTGGCAGCAAAAGCCGGACATTTGTCTTTTTTGCTCCGGAGGCTGCTGAGAGTGAGAAAAGGTGCTTTTGAGGATAGATTTTGCAGGAAAGCAGAGAGGGCCAAATTGTCTGGGGCATTTGAAGGGGTTCCAGGCGGCAGTGAGTACCAGCATCACTTTTCCCCGCTGGCACCTTTGCTGTGGCAGCAAAATCTGGACGTTTGCCTTTTTTGCTCCAAACACCGACGAAAGTGAAAAAAGGTCCTTTTGACGATAGCGTCCGCAGGAAAGAAGAGAGGGTGAAATTGTATGGGGCATTTGAAGGGGTTCCAGGAGGCAGTGAGGACCAGCATCACTTTTCCCCGCTGGCACCTTTGCTCTGGTAGCAAAAGCTGGATGTTTGTCTTTTTTTCTCCGTAGGCTGCCGAGACTGTGAAAAGGTGCTTTTGAGGATAGAGTCTGCAAGAAAGCAGAGAGATCTAAATTGTCTGGGGCATTTGAAGGGGTTCCAGGAGGCAGTGAGGACCAGCATCACTTTTCCCCGCTGGCACTTATGCTGTGGCAGCAAAAGCTGGATGTTTGTCTTTTTTTCTCCGGAGGCTGCCAAGACTGTGAAAAGGTGCTTTGGAGAATAGAGTCCGTAGGAAAGCCGAGAGGGCTAAATTGTCTGGGGCATTTGAAGGGGTTCCAGGAGGCAGTGAGGACCAGCATCACTTTTCCCCGCTGGCACCTTTGCTGTGGCAGCAATAGCTGGATGTTTGTCTTTTTTGCTCCGGAGGCTGCCGAGAGTGAGAAAAGGTGCTTTTGAGGATAGATTCTGCAGGAAAGCAGAGAGCGTGAAATTGTTTGGGGCATTTGAAGGGGTTCCAGGAGGCAGTGAGGACCAGCATCACTTTTCCCCGCTGGCACCTTTGCTGTGGCAGCAAAAGCTGGACGTTTGTCTTTTTTGCTCCAAATACCGCCGAAAGTGAAAAAAGGTGCTTTTGAGGATAGATTCTGCAAGAAAGCAGAGAGGGCTAAATTGTCTGGGGCATTTGAAGGGGTTCCAGGAGGCAGTGAGGACCAGCATCACTTTTCCCCTCTGGCACCTTTGCTGTGGCAGCAAAAGCTGGATGTTTGTCTTTTTTGCTCCGGAGGTTGCTGAGAGTGAGAAAAGGTGCTTTTGAGGACAGAGTCTGCAGGAAAGCAGAGAGGGTCAAATTGTCTGGGGCATATGAAGGGGTTCCAGGAGGCAGTGAGGACCAGCATCACTTTTCCCCGCTGGCACCTTTGCTGTGGCAGCAAAATCTGGACGTTTGCCTTTTTTGCTCCAAACACCGCCGAAAGTGAAACAAGTTGCTTTTGACGATAGCGTTCGCAGGAAAGAAGAGAGGGCTAAATTGTCTGGGGCATTTGAAGGGGTTCCAGGAGGCAGTGAGGACCAGCATCACTTTTCCCCGCTGGCACCTTTGCTGTGGCAGCAAAAGCTGGACGTTTGTCTTTTTTGCTCCAAACACCGCCGAAAGTGAAACAAGTTCCTTTTGACGATAGCGTCCACAGGAAAGAAGAGAGGGTGAAATTGTCTGGGACATTTGAAGGGGTTCCAGGAGGCAGTGAGGACCAGCATCACTTTTCCCCGCTGGCACCTTTGCTGTGGCAGCAAAAGCTGGACGTTTGTCTTTTTTGCTCCAAACACCGCCGAATTTGAAAAAAGGTGCTTTTGACGATAGCGTCCGCGGGAAAGAAGAGAGGGCTAAATTGTCTGGGGCATTTGAAGGGGTTCCAGGAGGCAGTGAGGACCAGCATCACTTTTCAACGCTGGCACTTTTGCTCTGGCAGGAAAAGCTGGATGTTTGTCTTTTTTTTTCCGGAGGCTGCCGAGACTGTGAAAAGGTGCTTTTGAGGATAGAGTCTGCAGGAAAGCAGAGAGGGCCAAATTGTCTGGGGCATTTGAAGGGGTTCCAGGAGGCAGTGAGGACCAGCATCACTTTTCCCCGCTGGCACCTTTGCTGTGGCAGCAAAAGCTGGACGTTTGTCTTTTTTGCTCCGGAGGCTGCCGAGAGCGAGAAAAGGTGCTTTTGAGGACAGATTCTGCAGGAAAGCAGAGAGGGCCAAATTGTCTGGGGCATTTGAAGGGGTTCCAGGAGGCAGGGAGGACCAACATCACTTTTCCCCGCTGGCACCTTTGCTGTGGCAGCAAAAGCTGGACGTTTGTCTTTTTTGCTCCAAACACCGCCGAAATTGAAAAAAGGTGCTTTTGAGGATAGATTCTGCTGGAAAGCAGAGAGGGCTAAATTGTCTGGGGCATTTGAAGGGGTTCCAGGAGGCAGTGAGGACCAGCATCACTTTTCCCCGCTGGCACCTTTGCTGTGGCAGCAAAAGCTGGACGTTTGTCTTTTTTGCTCCAAATACCGCCGAAAGTGAAAAAAGGTGCTTTTGAGGATAGATTCTGCTGGAAAGCAGAGAGGGCTAAATTGTCTGGGGCATTTGAAGGGGTTCCAGGAGGCAGTGAGGACCAGCATCACTTTTCCTCGCTGGCACCTTTGCTGTGGCAGCAAAAGCTGGATGTTTGTCTTTTTTGCTCCGGAGGCTGCTGAGAGTGAGAAAAGGTGCTTTTGAGGATAGAGTCTGCAGGAAAGCAGAGAGGGCCAAATTGTCTGGGGCATTTGAAGGGGTTCCAGGAGGCAGTGAGGACCAGCATCACTTTTCCCCGCTGGCACCTTTGCTGTGGCAGCAAAAGCTGGACGTTTGTCTTTTTTGCTCCAAACACCGCCGAAAGTGAAAAAAGGTGCTTTTGAGGATAGATTCTGCTGGAAAGCAGAGAGGGCCAAATTGTCTGGGGCATTTGAAGGGGTTCCAGGAGGCAGTGAGGACCAGCATCACTTTTCCCCGCTGGCACCTTTGCTGTGGCAGCAAAAGCTGGACGTTTGTCTTTTTTGCTCCAAAAACCGCCGAAAGTGAAAAAAGGTGCTTTTGATGATAGATTCTGCAGGAAAGCAGAGAGGGCCAAATTGTCTGGGGCATTTGAAGGGGTTCCAGGAGGCAGTGAGGACCAGCATCACTTTTCCCCTCTGGCACCTTTGCTGTGGCAGCAAAAGACGGACATATGTCTTTTTTGCTCCGGAGGCTGCTGAGAGTGAGAAAAGGTGCTTTTGAGGATAGAGTCTGCAGGAAAGCAGAGAGGGCCAAATTGTCTGGGGCATTTGAAGGGGTTCCAAGAGGCAGTGAGGACCAGCATCACTTTTCCCCGCTGGCACCTTTGCTGTGGCAGCAAAAGCTGGACGTTTGTCTTTTTTGCTCCAAACACCGCGGAAAGTGAAAAAAGGTCCTTTTGACGATAGCGTCCGCGGGAAAGAAGAGAGGGCTAAATTGTCTGGGGCATTTGAAGGGGTTCCAGGAGGCAGTGAGGACCAGCATCACTTTTCAACGCTGGCACTTTTGCTCTGGCAGCAAAAGCTGGATGTTTGTCTTTTTTTTTCCGGAGGCTGCCGAGACTGTGAAAATGTGCTTTTGAGGATAGAGTCAGCAGGAAAGCAGAGAGGGCCAAATTGTCTGGGGCATTTGAAGGGGTTCCAGGAGGCAGTGAGGACCAGCATCACTTTTCCCCGCTGGCACCTTTGCTGTGGCAGCAATAGCTGGACGTATGACTTGTTTGCTCCAAACACCGCCGAAAGTGAAAAAAGATTCTTTTGACGAATGACTCTGCAGGAAAGTAAAGAGGGCCAAATTGTTTGGGCCATTTGAAGGGGTTCCAGGAGGCAGTGAGGACCAGCATCACTTTTCCCCGCTGGCACCTTTGCTGTGGCAGCAAAAGCTGGACGTTTGTCTTTTTTGCTCCAAACACCGCAAAAAGTGAAAAAAGCTGGTTTTGACGATAGAGCCTGCAGGAAAGAAGAGAGGGTGAAATTGTATGGGGCCTTTGAAGGGGTTCCAGGAGGCAGTGAGGACCAGCATCACTTTTCAACGCTGGCACCTTTGCTGTGGCAGCAAAAGCTGGACGTTTGTCTTTTTTGGTATGGAGGCTGACGAGACTGTGAAAAGGTGCTTTTGAGGATAGAGTCTGCATGAAAGCAGAGAGGACCAAATTGTCTGGGGCATTTGAAGGGGTTCCAGGAGGCAGTGAGGACCAGCATCACTTTTCCCCGCTGGCACCTTTGCTGTGGCAGCAAAAGCTGGACGTTTGTCTTTTTTGCTCCAAAGACCGCCGAAAGTGAAACAAGTTCCTTTTGACGATAGCGTCCGCAGGAAAGAAGAGAGGGTGAAATTGTCTGGGGCATTTGAAGGGGTTCCAGGAGGCAGTGAGGACCAGCATCACTTTTCCCCGCTGGCACCTTTGCTGTGGCAGCAAAAGCTGGACGTTTGTCTTTTTTGCTCCGGAGGCTGCCGAGAGCGAGAAAAGGTGCTTTTGAGGACAGATTCTGCTGGAAAGCAGAGAGGGCTAAATTGTCTGGGGCATTTGAAGGGGTTCCAGGAGGCAGTGAGGACCAGCATCACTTTTCCTCGCTGGCACCTTTGCTGTGGCAGCAAAAGCTGGATGTTTGTCTTTTTTGCCCCGGAGGCTGCTGAGAGTGAGAAAAGGTGCTTTTGAGGATAGATTCTGCAGGAAAGCAGAGAGGGCCAAATTGTCTGGGGCATTTGAAGGGGTTCCAGCAGGCAGTGAGGACCAGCATCACTTTTCCCCGCTGGCACCTTTGCTGTGGCAGCAAAAGCTGGACGTTTGTCTTTTTTGCTCCAAACACCGCAGAAAGTGAAAAAAGGTGCTTTTGATGATAGATTCTGCAGGAAAGCAGAGAGGGCCAATTTGTCTGGGGCATTTGAAGGGGTTCCAGGAGGCAGTGAGGACCAGCATCACTTTTCCCCGCTGGCACCTTTGCTGTGGCAGCAAAAGACGGACATATGTCTTTTTTGCTCCGGAGGCTGCTGAGAGTGAGAAAAGGTGCTTTTGAGGATAGAGTCTGCAGGAAAGCAGAGAGGGCCAAATTGTCTGGGGCATTTGAAGGGGTTCCAGGAGGCAGTGAGGACCAGCATCACTTTTCCCCGCTGGCACCTTTGCTGTGGCAGCAAAAGCTGGACGTTTGTCTTTTTTGCTCCAAACACCGCCGAAATTGAAAAAAGGTGCTTTTGAGGATAGATTCTGCAGGAAAGCAGAGAGGGCCAAATTGTCTGGGGCATTTGAAGGGGTTCCAGGAGGCAGTGAGGACCAGCATCACTTTTCCCCGCTGGCACCTTTGCTGTGGCAGCAAAAGCTGGACGTTTGTCTTTTTTGCTCCAAACACCGCCGAAAGAGAAACAAGTTGCTTTTGACGATAGCGTTCGCAGGAAAGAAGAGAGGGCTAAATTGTCTGGGGCATTTGAAGGGGTTCCAGGAGGCAGTGAGGACCAGCATCACTTTTCCTCGCTGGCACCTTTGCTGTGGCAGCAAAAGCTGGATGTTTGTCTTTTTTTTTCCGGAGGCTGCCGAGACTGTGAAAAGGTGCTTTTGAGGATAGAGTCAGCAGGAAAGCAGAGATGGCCAAATTGTCTGGGGCATTTGAAGGGGTTCCAGGAGGCAGTGAGGACCAGCATCACTTTTCAACCCTGGCACCTTTGCTGTGGCAGCAAAAGCTGGACGTTTGTCTTTTTTGATTCAAGCACCGCCGAAATTGAAAAAAGGTGCTTTTGAGGATAGAGTCTGCAGAAAAGCAGAGAGGGCTAAATTGTCTGGGGCATTTGAAGGGGTTCCAGGAGGCAGTGAGGACCAACATCACTTTTCCCCGCTGGCACCTTTGCTGTGGCAGCAAAAGCTGGACGTTTGTCTTTTTTGCTCCAAACACCGCCGAAAGTGAAAAAAGGTGCTTTTGAGGATAGATTCTGCTGGAAAGCAGAGAGGGCTAAATTGTCTGGGGCATTTGAAGGGGTTCCAGGAGGCAGTGAGGACCAGCATCACTTTTCCCCGCTGGCACCTTTGCTGTGGCAGCAAAAGCTGGACGTTTGTCTTTTTTGCTCCAAATACCGCCGAAAGTGAAAAAAGGTGCTTTTGAGGATAGATTCTGCTGGAAAGCAGAGAGGGCTAAATTGTCTGGGGCATTTGAAGGGGTTCCAGGAGGCAGTGAGGACCAGCATCACTTTTCCTCGCTGGCACCTTTGCTGTGGCAGCAAAAGCTGGACGTTTGTCTTTTTTGCTCCGGAGGCTGCCGAGAGCGAGAAAAGGTGCTTTTGAGGACAGATTCTGCAGGAAAGCAGAGAGGGCCAAATTGTCTGGGGCATTTGAAGGGGTTCCAGGAGGCAGGGAGGACCAACATCACTTTTCCCCGCTGGCACCTTTGCTGTGGCAGCAAAAGCTGGACGTTTGTCTTTTTTGCTCCAAACGCCGCCGAAAGTGAAAAAAGGTGCTTTTGAGGATAGATTCTGCAGGAAAGCAGAGAGGGCTAAATTGTCTGGGGCATTTGAAGGGGTTCCAGGAGGCAGTGAGGACCAGCATCACTTTTCCCCGCTGGCACCTTTGCTGTGGCAGCAAAAGCTGGACGTTTGTCTTTTTTGCTCCAAATACCGCCGAAAGTGAAAAAAGGTGCTTTTGAGGATAGATTCTGCTGGAAAGCAGAGAGGGCTAAATTGTCTGGGGCATTTGAAGGGGTTCCAGGAGGCAGTGAGGACCAGCATCACTTTTCCTCGCTGGCACCTTTGCTGTGGCAGCAAAAGCTGGATGTTTGTCTTTTTTGCCCCGGAGGCTGCTGAGAGTGAGAAAAGTTGCTTTTGAGGATAGAGTCTGCAGGAAAGCAAAGAGGGCCAAATTGTCTGGGGCATTTGAAGGGGTTCCAGGAGGCAGTGAGGACCAGCATCACTTTTCAACGCTGGCACTTTTGCTCTGGCAGCAAAAGCTGGATGTTTGTCTTTTTTTTTCCGGAGGCTGCCGAGACTGTGAAAAGGTGCTTTTGAGGATAGAGTCAGCACGAAAGCAGAGAGGGCCAAATTGTCTGGGGCATTTGAGGGGGTTCCAGGAGGCAGTGAGGACCAGCATCACTTTTCCCCGCTGGCACCTTTGCTGTGGCAGCAAAAGCTGGACGTTTGTCTTTTTTGCTCCAAACACCGCCGAAAGTGAAAAAAGGTCCTTTTGACGATAGCGTCCGCGGGAAAGAAGAGAGGGCTAAATTGTCTGGGGCATTTGAAGGGGTTCCAGGAGGCAGTGAGGACCAGCATCACTTTTCAACGCTGGCACTTTTGCTCTGGCAGCAAAAGCTGGATGTTTGTCTTTTTTTTTCCGGAGGCTGCCGAGACTGTGAAAAGGTGCTTTTGAGGATAGAGTCAGCAGGAAAGCAGAGAGGGCCAAATTGTCTGGGGCATTTGAAGGGGTTCCAGGAGGCAGTGAGGACCAGCATCACTTTTCAACCCTGGCACCTTTGCTGTGGCAGCAAAAGCTGGACGTTTCTCTTTTTTGATTCAAGCACCGCCGAAATTGAAAAAAGGTGCTTTTGAGGATAGAGTCTGCAGAAAAGCAGAGAGGGCTAAATTGTCTGGGGCATTTGAAGGGGTTCCAGGAGGCAGTGAGGACCAGCATCACTTTTCCCCGCTGGCACCTTTGCTGTGGCAGCAAAAGCTGGACGTTTGTCTTTTTTGCTCCAAATACCGCCGAAAGTGAAAAAAGGTGCTTTTGAGGATAGATTCTGCTGGAAAGCAGAGAGGGCTAAATTGTCTGGGGCATTTGAAGGGGTTCCAGGAGGCAGTGAGGACCAGCATCACTTTTCCTCGCTGGCACCTTTGCTGTGGCAGCAAAAGCTGGATGTTTGTCTTTTTTGCTCCGGAGGCTGCTGAGAGTGAGAAAAGGTGCTTTTGAGGATAGAGTCTGCAGGAAAGCAGAGAGGGCCAAATTGTCTGGGGCATTTGAAGGGGTTCCAGGAGGCAGTGAGGACCAGCATCACTTTTCCCCGCTGGCACCTTTGCTGTGGCAGCAAAAGCTGGACGTTTGTCTTTTTTGCTCCAAACACCGCCGAATTTGAAAAAAGGTGCTTTTGACGATAGCGTCCGCGGGAAAGAAGAGAGGGCTAAATTGTCTGGGGCATTTGAAGGGGTTCCAGGAGGCAGTGAGGACCAGCATCACTTTTCAACGCTGGCACTTTTGCTCTAGCAGCAAAAGCTGGATGTTTGTCTTTTTTTTTCCGGAGGCTGCCGAGACTGTGAAAAGGTGCTTTTGAGGATAGAGTCTGCAGGAAAGCCGAGAGGGCTAAATTGTCTGGGGCATTTGAAGGGGTTCCAGGAGGCAGTGAGGACCAGCATCACTTTTCCCCGCTGGCACCTTTGCTGTGGCAGAAAAAGCTGGACGTATGTCTTTTTTGCTCCAAAAACCGCCGAAAGCGAAAAAAGGTGCTTTTGACGATAGCGTCCACAGGAAAGAAGAGAGGGTGAAATTGTCTGGGGCATTTGAAGGGGTTCCAGGAGGCAGTGAGGACCAGCATCACTTTTCCCTGCTGGCACCTTTGCTGTGGCAGCAAAAGCTGGACGTTTGTCTTTTTTGCTCCAAACACCGCCGAAAGTGAAACAATTTCCATTTGACGATAGCGTCCGCAGGAAAGAAGAGAGGGTGAAATTGTCTGGGGGATTTGAAGGGGTTCCAGGAGGCAGTGAGGACCAGCATCACTTTTCCCCGCTGGAACCTTTGCTGTGGCAGCAAAAGCTGGACGTTTGTCTTTTTTGCTCCGGAGGCTGCGGAGAGCGAGAAAAGGTGCTTTTGAGGACAGATTCTGCAGGAAAGCAGAGAGGGCCAAATTGTCTGGGGCATTTGAAGGGGTTCCAGGAGGCAGGGAGGACCAACATCACTTTTCCCCGCTGGCACCTTTGCTGTGGCAGCAAAAGCTGGACGTTTGTCTTTTTTGCTCCAAATACCGCCGAAAGTGAAAAAAGGTGCTTTTGAGGATAGATTCTGCTGGAAAGCAGAGAGGGCTAAATTGTCTGGGGCATTTGAAGGGGTTCCAGGAGGCAGTGAGGACCAGCATCACTTTTCCCCGCTGGCACCTTTGCTGTGGCAGCAAAATCTGGACGTTTGTCTTTTTTGCTCCAAACACCGCCGAATTTGAAAAAAGGTGCTTTTGACGATAGCGTCCGCGGGAAAGAAGAGAGGGCTAAATTGTCTGGGGCATTTGAAGGGGTTCCAGGAGGCAGTGAGGACCAGCATCACTTTTCAACGCTGGCACTTTTGCTCTAGCAGCAAAAGCTGGATGTTTGTCTTTTTTTTTCCGGAGGCTGCCGAGACTGTGAAAAGGTGCTTTTGAGGATAGAGTCTGCAGGAAAGCCGAGAGGGCTAAATTGTCTGGGGCATTTGAAGGGGTTCCAGCAGGCAGTGAGGACCAGCATCACTTTTCCCCGCTGGCACCTTTGCTGTGGCAGAAAAAGCTGGACGTATGTCTTTTTTGCTCCAAAAACCGCCGAAAGCGAAAAAAGGTGCTTTTGACGATAGCGTCCATAGGAAAGAAGAGAGGGTGAAATTGTCTGGGGCATTTGAAGGGGTTCCAGGAGGCAGTGAGGACCAGCATCACTTTTCCCTGCTGGCACCTTTGCTGTGGCAGCAAAAGCTGGACGTTTGTCTTTTTTGCTCCAAACACCGCCGAAAGTGAAACAATTTCCATTTGACGATAGCGTCCGCAGGAAAGAAGAGAGGGTGAAATTGTCTGGGGGATTTGAAGGGGTTCCAGGAGGCAGTGAGGACCAGCATCACTTTTCCCCGCTGGAACCTTTGCTGTGGCAGCAAAAGCTGGACGTTTGTCTTTTTTGCTCCGGAGGCTGCCGAGAGCGAGAAAAGGTGCTTTTGAGGACAGATTCTGCAGGAAAGCAGAGAGGGCCAAATTGTCTGGGGCATTTGAAGGGGTTCCAGGAGGCAGGGAGGACCAACATCACTTTTCCCCGCTGGCACCTTTGCTGTGGCAGCAAAAGCTGGACGTTTGTCTTTTTTGCTCCAAATACCGCCGAAAGTGAAAAAAGGTGCTTTTGAGGATAGATTCTGCTGGAAAGCAGAGAGGGCTAAATTGTCTGGGGCATTTGAAGGGGTTCCAGGAGGCAGTGAGGACCAGCATCACTTTTCCTCGCTGGCACCTTTGCTGTGGCAGCAAAAGCTGGATGTTTGTCTTTTTTGCTCCGGAGGCTGCTGAGAGTGAGAAAAGGTGCTTTTGAGGATAGAGTCTGCAGGAAAGCAGAGAGGGCGAAATTGTCTGGGGCATTTGAAGGGGTTCCAGGAGGCAGTGAGGACCAGCATCACTTTTCCCCGCTGGCACCTTTGCTGTGGCAGCAAAAGCTGGACGTTTGTCTTTTTTGCTCCAAACACCGCCGAAATTGAAAAAAGGTGCTTTTGAGGATAGAGTCTGCAGGAAAGCAGAGAGGGCCAAATTGTCTGGGGCATTTGAAGGGGTTCCAGGAGGCAGTGAGGACCAGCATCACTTTTCCTTGCTGGCACCTTTGCTGTGGCAGCAAAAGCTGGATGTTTGTCTTTTTTGCTCCGGAGGCTGCTGAGAGTGAGAAAAGGTGCTTTTGAGGATAGAGTCTGCAGGAAAGCAGAGAGGGCCAAATTGTCTGGGCCATTTGAAGGGGTTCCAGGAGGCAGTGAGGACCAGCATCACTTTTCCCCGCTGGCACCTTTGCTGTGGCAGCAAAAGCTGGACGTTTGTCTTTTTTGCTCCAAACACCGCCGAAAGTGAAAAAAAGTGCTTTTGAGGATAGATTCTGCATGAAAGCAGAGAGGGCCAAATTGTGTGGGGCATTTGAAGGGGTTCCAGGAGGCAGTGAGGACCAGCATCACTTTTCCCCGCTGGCACCTTTGCTGTGGCAGCAAAAGCTGGACGTATGACATGTTTGCTCCAAACACCGCCGAAAGTGAAAAAAGATTCTTTTGACGAATGACTCTGCAGGAAAGCAGAGAGGGCCAAATTGTCTGGGCCATTTGAAGGGGTTCCAGGAGGCAGGGAGGACCAGCATCACTTTTCCCCGCTGGCACCTTTGCTGTGGCAGCAAAAGCTGGACGTTTGTCTTTTTTGCTCCAAACACCGCAAAAAGTGAAAAAAGGTGGTTTTGACGATAGAGCCTGCAGGAAAGAAGAGAGGGTGAAATTGTATGGGGAATTTGAAGGGGTTCCAGGAGGCAGTGAGGACCAGCATCACTTTTCCCCGCTGGCACCTTTGCTGTGGCAGCAAAAGCTGGACGTTTGTCTTTTTTGGTACGGAGGCTGACGAGACTGTGAAAAGGTGCTTTTGAGGATAGAGTCTGCATGAAAGCAGAGAGGACCAAATTGTCTGGGCCATTTGAAGGGGTTCCAGGAGGCAGTGAGGACCAGCATCACTTTTCCCCGCTGGCACCTTTGCTGTGGCAGCAAAAGCTGGACGTTTGTCTTTTTTGCTCCAAACACCGCCGAAAGTGAAACAAGTTCCTTTTGACGATAGCGTCCGCAGGAAAGAAGAGAGGGTGAAATTGTCTGGGGCATTTGAAGAGGTTCCAGGAGGCAGTGAGGACCAGCATCACTTTTCCCCGCTGGCACCTTTGCTGTGGCAGCAAAAGCTGGACGTTTGTCTTTTTTGCTCCGGAGGCTGCCGAGAGCGAGAAAAGGTGCTTTTGAGGACAGATTCTGCAGGAAAGCAGAGAGGGCCAAATTGTCTGGGGCATTTGAAGGGGTTCCAGGAGGCAGTGAGGACCAGCATCACTTTTCCCCGCTGGCACCTTTGCTGTGGCAGCAAAAGCTGGACGTTTGTCTTTTTTGATTCAAGCACCGCAGAAATTGAAAAAAGGTGCTTTTGAGGATAGAGTCTGCAGAAAAGCAGAGAGGGCTAAATTGTCTGGGGCATTTGAAGGGGTTCCAGGAGGCAGTGAGGACCAACATCACTTTTCCCCGCTGGCACCTTTGCTGTGGCAGCAAAAGCTGGACGTTTGTCTTTTTTGCTCCAAACACCGCCGAAAGTGAAAAAAGGTGCTTTTGATGATAGATTCTGCTGGAAAGCAGAGAGGGCTAAATTGTCTGGGGCATTTGAAGGGGTTCCAGGAGGCAGTGAGGACCAGCATCACTTTTCCCCGCTGGCACCTTTGCTGTGGCAGCAAAAGCTGGACGTTTGTCTTTTTTGCTCCAAATACCGCCGAAAGTGAAAAAAGGTGCTTTTGAGGATAGATTCTGCTGGAAAGCAGAGAGGGCTAAATTGTCTGGGGCATTTGAAGGGGTTCCAGGAGGCTGTGAGGACCAGCATCACTTTTCCTCGCTGGCACCTTTGCTGTGGCAGCAAAAGCTGGATGTTTGTCTTTTTTGCTCCGGAGGCTGCTGAGAGTGAGAAAAGGTGCTTTTGAGCATAGAGTCTGCAGGAAAGCAGAGAGGGCCAAATTGTCTGGGGCATTTGAAGGGGTTCCAGGAGGCAGTGAGGACCAGCATCACTTTTCCGCGCTGGCACCTTTGCTGTGGCAGCAAAAGCTGGACGTTTGTCTTTTTTGCTCCAAACACCGCCGAAAGTGAAAAAAGTTGCTTTTGATGATAGATTCTGCAGGAAAGCAGAGAGGGCCAAATTGTCTGGGGCATTTGAAGGGGTTCCAGGAGGCAGTGAGGACCAGCATCACTTTTCCCCGCTGGCACCTTTGCTGTGGCAGCAAAAGACGGACATATGTCTTTTTTTCTCCGGAGGCTGCTGAGAGTGAGAAAAGGTGCTTTTGAGGATAGAGTCTGCAGGAAAGCAGAGAGGGCCAAATTGTCTGGGCCATTTGAAGGGGTTCCAGGAGGCAGGGAGGACCAGCATCACTTTTCCCCGCTGGCACCTTTGCTGTGGCAGCAAAAGCTGGACGTTTGTCTTTTTTGCTCCAAACACCGCAAAAAGTGAAAAAAGCTGGTTTTGACGATAGAGCCTGCAGGAAAGAAGAGAGGGTGAAATTGTATGGGGCATTTGAAGGGGTTCCAGGAGGCAGTGAGGACCAGCATCAGTTTTCAACGCTGGCACCTTTGCTGTGGCAGCAAAAGCTGGACGTTTGTCTTTTTTGGTACCGAGGCTGACGAGACTGTGAAAAGGTGCTTTTGAGGATAGAGTCTGCATGAAAGCAGAGAGGACCAAATTGTCTGGGGCATTTGAAGGGGTTCCAGGAGGCAGTGAGGACCAGCATCACTTTTCCCCGCTGGCACCTTTGCTGTGGCAGCAAAAGCTGGACGTTTGTCTTTTTTGCTCCAAACACCGCCGAAAGTGAAACAAGTTCCTTTTGACGATAGCGTCCGCAGGAAAGAAGAGAGGGTGAAATTGTCTGGGGCATTTGAAGGGGTTCCAGGAGGCAGTGAGGACCAGCATCACTTTTCCCCGCTGGCACCTTTGCTGTGGCAGCAAAAGCTGGACGTTTGTCTTTTTTGCTCCGGAGGCTGCCGAGAGCGAGAAAAGGTGCTTTTGAGGACAGATTCTGCAGGAAAGCAGAGAGGGCCAAATTGTCTGGGGCATTTGAAGGGGTTCCAGGAGGCAGTGAGGACCAGCATCACTTTTCCCCGCTGGCACCTTTGCTGTGGCAGCAAAAGCTGGACGTTTGTCTTTTTTGATTCAAGCACCGCAGAAATTGAAAAAAGGTGCTTTTGAGGATAGAGTCTGCAGAAAAGCAGAGAGGGCTAAATTTTCTGGGGCATTTGAGGGGGTTCCAGGAGGCAGTGAGGACCAGCATCACTTTTCCCCGCTGGCACCTTTGCTGTGGCAGCAAAAGCTGGACGTTTGTCTTTTTTGCTCCAAATACCGCCGAAAGTGAAAAAAGGTGCTTTTGAGGATAGATTCTGCAGGAAAGCAGAGAGGGCCAAATTGTCTGGGGCATTTGAAGGGGTTCCAGGAGGCAGTGAGGACCAGCATCACTTTTCCCCTCTGGCACCTTTGCTGTGGCAGCAAAAGACGGACATATGTCTTTTTTGCTCCGGAGGCTGCTGAGAGTGAGAAAAGGTCCTTTTGAGGACAGAGTCTGCAGGAAAGCAGAGAGGGCCAAATTGTCTGGGGCATTTGAAGGGGTTCCAGGAGGCAGTGAGGACCAGCATCACTTTTCCCCGCTGGCACCTTTGCTGTGGCAGCAAAAGCTGGACGTTTGTCTTTTTTGCTCCAAACACCGCCAAAATTGAAAAAAGGTCCTTTTGACGATAGCGTCCGCGGGAAAGAAGAGAGGGCTAAATTGTCTGGGGCATTTGAAGGGGTTCCAGGAGGCAGTGAGGACCAGCATCACTTTTCAACGCTGGCACTTTTGCTCTGGCAGCAAAAGCTGGATGTTTGTCTTTTTTTTTTCCGGAATCTGCCGAGACTGTGAAAAGGTGCTTTTGAGGATAGAGTCTGCAGGAAAGTAGAGAGGGCCAAATTGTCTGGGGCATTTGAAGGGGTTCCAGGAGGCAGTGAGGACCAGCATCACTTTTCCCCGCTGGCACCTTTGCTGTGGCAGCAAAAGCTGGACGTTTGTCTTTTTAGCTCCAAAGATTGCCAAAAGTGAAAAAAGGTGCTTTTGAGGATAGATTCTGCAGGAAAGCAGAGAGGGCCCAATTGTCTGGGGCATTTGAAGGGGTTCCAGGAGGCAGTGAGGACCAGCATCACTTTTCCCCGCTGGCACCTTTGCTGTGGCAGCAAAAGCTGGACGTTTGTCTTTTTTGCTCCGGAGGCTTCTGAGAGTGAGAAAAGTTGCTTTTGACGATAGCGTCCGCAGGAAAGAAGAGAGGGCCAAATTGTCTGGGGCATTTGAAGGGGTTCCAGGAGGCAGTGAGGACCAGCATCACTTTTCCCCGCTGGCACCTTTGCTGTGGCAGCAAAAGCTGGACGTTTGTCCTGTTTGATCCAAACATTGCCGAAAGTGAAAAAAAGTGCTTTTGAGGATAGATTCTGCATGAAAGCAGAGAGGGCCAAATTATCTGGGGCATTTGAAGGGGTTCCAGGAGGCAGTGAGGACCAGCATCACTTTTCCCCGCTGGCACCTTTGCTGTGGCAGCAAAAGCTGGATGTTTGTCTTTTTTTCTCCGGAGGCTGCCAAGACTGTGAAAAGGTGCTTTGGAGAATAGAGTCCGTAGGAAAGCCGAGAGGGCTAAATTGTCTGGGGCATTTGAAGGGGTTCCAGGAGGCAGGGAGGACCAGCATCACTTTTCCCCGCTGGCACCTTTGCTGTGGCAGCAAAAGCTGGACGTTTGTCTTTTTTGCTCCAAACACCGCCGAAATTGAAAAAAGGTGCTTTTGAGGATAGAGTCTGCAGGAAAGAAGAGAGGGCCAAATTGTCTGGGGCATTTGAAGGGGTTCCAGGAGGCAGGGAGGACCAGCATCACTTTTCCCCGCTGGCACCTTTGCTGTGGCAGCAAAAGCTGGACGTTTGTCTTTTTTGCTCCAAACACCGCCGAAAATGAAAAAAGGTGCTTTTGATGATAGATTCTGCAGGAAAGCAGAGAGGGCCAAATTGTCTGGGGCATTTGAAGGGGTTCCAGGAGGCAGTGAGGACCAGCATCACTTTTCCACGCTGGCACCTTTGCTGTGGCAGCAAAAGACGGACATATGTCTTTTTTGCTCCGGAGGCTGCTGAGAGTGAGAAAAGGTGCTTTTGAGGATAGATTCTGCAGGAAAGCAGAGAGGGCCAAATTGTCTGGGGCATTTGAAGGGGTTCCAGGAGGCAGTGAGGACCAGCATCACTTTTCCCCGCTGGCACCTTTGCTGTGGCAGCAAAAGCTGGACGTTTGTCTTTTTTGCTCCAAACACCGCCGAAAGTGAAAAAAGGTCCTTTTGACGATAGCGTCCGCGAGAAAGCAGAGAGGGCTAAATTGTCTGGGGCATTTGAAGGGGTTCCAGGAGGCAGTGAGGACCAGCATCACTTTTCCCCGCTGGCACCTTTGCTGTGGCAGCAAAAGCTGGACGTATGACTTGTTTGCTCCAAACACTGCCGAAAGTGAAAAAAGATTCTTTTGACGAATGACTCTGCAGGAAAGCAGAGAGGGCCAAATTGTCTGGGCCATTTGAAGGGGTTCCAGGAGGCAGGGAGGACCAGCATCACTTTTCAACGCTGGCACCTTTGCTGTGGCAGCAAAAGCTGGACGTTTGTCTTTTTTGCTCCGGAGGCTTCTGAGAGTGAGAAAAGTTGCTTTTGACGATAGAGTCCGCAGGAAAGAAGAGAGGGCCAAATTGTCTGGGGCATTTGAAGGGGTTCCAGGAGGAAGTGAGGACCAGCATCACTTCTCCCCGCTGGCACCTTTGCTGTGGCAGCAAAAGCTGGACGTTTGTCCTGTTTGATCCAAACATTGCCGAAAGTGAAAAAAAGTGCTTTTGAGGATAGATTCTGCATGAAAGCAGAGAGGGCCAAATTGTGTGGGGCATTTGAAGGGGTTCCAGGAGGCAGTGAGGACCAGCATCACTTTTCCCCGCTGGCACCTTTGCTGTGGCAGCAAAAGATGGACGTTTGTCTTTTTTGCTCCAAACACCGCCGAAAGTGAAACAAGTTGCTTTTGACGACAGCGTCCGCAGGAAAGAAGAGAGGGTGAAATTGTCTGGGGCATTTGAAGGGGTTCCAGGAGGAAGTGAGGACCAGCATCACTTTTCCCCGCTGGCACCTTTGCTGTGGCAGCAAAAGCTGGACGTTTGTCTTTTTTGCTCCAAACACCGCCGAAAGTGAAAAAAGGTGCTTTTGAGGATAGATTCTGCAGGAAAGCAGAGAGGGCTAAATTATCTGGGGCATTTGAAGGGGTTCCAGGAGGCAGTGAGGACCAGCATCACTTTTCCCCGCTGGCACCTTTGCTGTGGCAGCAAAAGCTGGATGTTTGTCTTTTTTTCTCCGGAGGCTGCCAAGACTGTGAAAAGGTGCTTTGGAGAATAGAGTCCGTAGGAAAGCCGAGAGGGCTAAATTGTCTGGGGCATTTGAAGGGGTTCCAGGAGGCAGTGAGGACCAGCATCACTTTTCCCCGCTGGCACCTTTGCTGTGGCAGCAAAAGCTGGACGTTTGTCTTTTTTGCTCCAAACACCGCCGAAAGTGAAACAAGTTGCTTTTGTCGATAGCGTTCGCAGGAAAGAAGAGAGGGCTAAATTGTCTGGGGCATTTGAAGGGGTTCCAGGAGGCAGTGAGGACCAGCATCACTTTTCCCCGCTGGCACCTTTGCTGTGGCAGGAAAAGCTGGACGTATGTCTTTTTTGCTCCAAACACAGCCGAAAGTGAAAAAAGGTGCTTTTGACGACTGACTCTGCAGGAAAGCAGGGAGGGCCAAATTGTCTGGGGCATTTGAAGGGGTTCCAGGAGGCAGTGAGGACCAGCATCACTTTTCCCCGCTGGCACCTTTGCTGTGGCAGCAAAAGCTGGACGTTTGTCTTTTTTGCTCCAAACACCGCCGAAAGTGAAACAAGTTACTTTTGACAATAGCGTCCGCAGGAAAGAAGAGAGGGTGAAATTGTCTGGGGCATTTGAAGGGGTTCCAGGAGGCAGTGAGGACCAGCATCACTTTTCCCCGCTGGCACCTTTGCTGTGGCAGCAAAAGCTGGACGTTTGTCTTTTTTGCTCCAAAAACCGCCGAAAGTGAAAAAAGGTGCTTTTGAGGATAGAGTCTGCAGGAAAGCAGAGAGGGCCAAATTGTCTGGGGCATTTGAAGGGGTTCCAGGAGGCAGTGAGGACCAGCATCACTTTTCCCCGCTGGCACCTTTGCTATGGCAGCAAAAGCTGGACGTTTGTCTTTTTTGCTCCAAACACCGCCGAAAGTGAGAAAAGGTGCTTTTGAGGATAGAGTCTGCAGGAAAGCAGAGAGGGCTAAATTGTCTGGGGCATTTGAAGGGGTTCCAGGAGGCAGTGAGGACCAGCATCACTTTTCCCCGCTGGCACCTTTGCTCTGGTAGCAAAAGCTGGATGTTTGTCTTTTTTTCTCCGGAGGCTGCCGAGACTGTGAAAAGGTGCTTTTGAGGATAGAGTCTGCAAGAAAGCAGAGAGATCTAAATTGCCTGGGGCATTTGAAGGGGTTCCAGGAGGCAGTGAGGACCAGCATCACTTTTCCCCGCTGGCACTTATGCTGTGGCAGCAAAAGCTGGATGTTTGTCTTTTTTTCTCCGGAGGCTGCCAAGACTGTGAAAAGGTGCTTTGGAGAATAGAGTCCGTAGGAAAGCCGAGAGGGCTAAATTGTCTGGGGCATTTGAAGGGGTTCCAGGAGGCAGTGAGGACCAGCATCACTTTTCCCCGCTGGCACCTTTGCTGTGGCAGCAAAAGCTGGACGTTTGTCTTTTTTGCTCCAAACACCGCCGAAATTGAAAAAAGGTGCTTTTGAGTATAGATTCTGCAGGAAAGCAGAGAGGGCCAAATTGTCTGGGGCATTTGAAGGGGTTCCAGGAGGCAGTGAGGACCAGCATCACTTTTCCCCGCTGGCACCTTTGCTGTGGCAGCAAAAGCTGGACGTTTGTCTTTTTTGCTCCAAACACCGCCGAAATTGAAAAAAGGTGCTTTTGAGGATAGATTCTGCAGGAAAGCAGAGAGGGCCAAATTGTCTGGGGCATTTGAAGGGGTTCCAGGAGGCAGTGAGGACCAGCATCACTTTTCCCCGCTGGCACCTTTGCTGTGGCAGCAAAAGCTGGACGTTTGTCTTTTTTGCTCCAAACACCGCCCAAAGTGAAACAAGGTGCTTTTGACGATAGCGTTCGCAGGAAAGAAGAGAGGGCTAAATTGTGTGGGGCATTTGAAGGGGTTCCAGGAGGCAGTGAACACCAGCATCACTTTTCCCCTCTGGCACCTTTGCTGTGGCAGCAAAAGCTGGACGTATGTCTTTTTTGCTCCAAACGCCGCTGAAAGTGAAAAAAGGTGCTTTTGACGATTGACTCTGCAGGAAAGCAGGGAGGGCCAAATTGTCTGGGGCATTTGAAGGGGTTCCAGGAGGCAGTGAGGACCAGCATCACTTTTCCCCGCTGGCACCTTTGCTGTGGCAGCAAAAGCTGGACGTTTGTCTTTTTTGCTCCAAACACCGCCGAAAGTGAAACAAGTTCCTTTTGACGATAGCGTCCACAGGAAAGCAGAGAGGGTGAAATTGTCTGGGGCATTTGAAGGGGTTCCAGGAGGCAGTGAGGACCAGCATCACTTTTCCCCGCTGGCACCTTTGCTATGGCAGCAAAAGCTGGACGTTTGTCTTTTTTGCTCCAAACATCGCCGAAAGTGAGAAAAGGTGCTTTTGAGGATAGATTCTGCAGGAAAGCAGAGAGGGCTAAATTGTCTGGGGCATTTGAAGGGGTTCCAGGAGGCAGTGAGGACCAGCATCACTTTTCAACCCTGGCACCTTTGCTGTGGCAGCAAAAGCTGGACGTTTGTCTTTTTTGCTCCAAACACCGCCGAAAGTGAAAAAAGTTGCTTTTGAGGATAGATTCTGCAGGAAAGCAGAGAGGGCTAAATTGTCTGGGGCATTTGAAGGGGTTCCAGGAGGCAGTGAGGACCAGCATCACTTTTCAACCCTGGCACCTTTGCTGTGGCAGCAAAAGCCGGACATTTGTCTTTTTTGCTCCGGAGGCTGCTGAGAGTGAGAAAAGGTGCTTTTGAGGATAGATTCTGCAGGAAAGCAGAGAGGGCCAAATTGTCTGGGGCATTTGAAGGGGTTCCAGGAGGCAGTGAGGACCAGCATCACTTTTCCCCGCTGGCACCTTTGCTGTGGCAGCAAAATCTGGACGTTTGCCTTTTTTGCTCCAAACACCGCCGAAAGTGAAAAAAGGTCCTTTTGACGATAGCGTCCGCAGGAAAGAAGAGGGGGTGAAATTGTATGGGGCATTTGAAGGGGTTCCAGGAGGCAGGGAGGACCAGCATCACTTTTCCCCGCTGGCACCTTTGCTCTGGTAGCAAAAGCTGGATGTTTGTCTTTTTTTCTCCGGAGGCTGCCGAGACTGTGAAAAGGTGCTTTTGAGGATAGAGTCTGCAAGAAAGCAGAGAGATCTAAATTGCCTGGGGCATTTGAATGGGTTCCAGGAGGCAGTGAGGACCAGCATCACTTTTCCCCGCTGGCACTTATGCTGTGGCAGCAAAAGCTGGATGTTTGTCTTTTTTTTCTCCGGAGGCTGCCAAGACTGTGAAAAGGTGCTTTGGAGAATAGAGTCTGTAGGAAAGCCGAGAGGGCTAAATTGTCTGGGGCATTTGAAGGGGTTCCAGGAGGCAGTGAGGACCAGCATCACTTTTCCCCGCTGGCACCTTTGCTGTGGCAGCAAAAGCTGGACGTTTGTCTTTTTTGCTCCAAACACCGCCGAAAGTGAAACAAGTTCCTTTTGACGATAGCGTCCACAGGAAAGAAGAGAGGGTGAAATTGTCTGGGGCATTTGAAGGGGTTCCAGGAGGCAGTGAGGACCAGCATCACTTTTCCCCGCTGGCACCTTTGCTGTGGCAGCAAAAGCTGGACGTTTGTCTTTTTTGCTCCAAACACCGCCGAAAGTGAAAAAAGGTGCTTTTGATGATAGATTCTGCTGGAAAGCAGAGAGGGCTAAATTGTCTGGGGCATTTGAAGGGGTTCCAGGAGGCAGTGAGGACCAGCATCACTTTTCCCCGCTGGCACCTTTGCTGTGGCAGCAAAAGCTGGATGTTTGTCTTTTTTTCTCCGGAGGCTGCCAAGACTGTGAAAAGGTGCTTTGGAGAATAGAGTCCGTAGGAAAGCCGAGAGGGCTAAATTGTCTGGGGCATTTGAAGGGGTTCCAGGAGGCAGTGAGGACCAGCATCACTTTTCCCCGCTGGCACCTTTGCTGTGGCAGCAAAAGCTGGACGTTTGTCTTTTTTGCTCCAAACACCGCCGAAATTGAAAAAAGGTGCTTTTGAGGATAGAGTCTGCAGGAAAGAAGAGAGGGCCAAATTGTCTGGGGCATTTGAAGGGGTTCCAGGAGGCAGGGAGGACCAGCATCACTTTTCCCCGCTGGCACCTTTGCTGTGGCAGCAAAAGCTGGACGTTTGTCTTTTTTGCTCCAAACACCGCCGAAAATGAAAAAAGGTGCTTTTGATGATAGATTCTGCAGGAAAGCAGAGAGGGCCAAATTGTCTGGGGCATTTGAAGGGGTTCCAGGAGGCAGTGAGGACCAGCATCACTTTTCCCCTCTGGCACCTTTGCTGTGGCAGCAAAAGACGGACATATGTCTTTTTTGCTCCGGAGGCTGCTGAGAGTGAGAAAAGGTACTTTTGAGGATAGAGTCTGCAGGAAAGCAGAGAAGGCAAAATTGTCTGGGGCATTTGAAGGGGTTCCAGGAGGCAGTGAGGACCAGCATCACTTTTCCCCGCTGGCACCTTTGCTGTGGCAGCAAAAGCTGGACGTTTGTCTTTTTTGCTCCAAACACCGCCGAAAGTGAAAAAAGGTCCTTTTGACGATAGCGTCCGCGGGAAAGCAGAGAGGGCTAAATTGTCTGGGGCATTTGAAGGGGTTCCAGGAGGCAGTGAGGACCAGCATCACTTTTCAACGCTGGCACTTTTGCTCTGGCAGCAAAAGCTGGATGTTTGTCTTTTTTTTTCCGTAGGGTGCCGAGACTGTGAAAAGGTGCTTTGGAGAATAGAGTCCGTAGGAAAGCCGAGAGGGCTAAATTGTCTGGGGCATTTGAAGGGGTTCCAGGAGGCAGTGAGGACCAGCATCACTTTTCCCCGCTGGCACCTTTGCTGTGGCAGCAAAAGCTGGACGTTTGTCTTTTTTGCTCCAAACACCGCCGAAAGTGAAACAAGTTGCTTTTGTCGATAGCGTTCGCAGGAAAGAAGAGAGGGCTAAATTGTCTGGGGCATTTGAAGGGGTTCCAGGAGGCAGTGAGGACCAGCATCACTTTTCCCCGCTGGCACCTTTGCTGTGGCAGGAAAAGCTGGACGTATGTCTTTTTTGCTCCAAACACAGCCGAAAGTGAAAAAAGGTGCTTTTGACGATTGACTCTGCAGGAAAGCAGGGAGGGCCAAATTGTCTGGGCCATTTGAAGGGGTTCCAGGAGGCAGTGAGGACCAGCATCACTTTTCCCCGCTGGCACCTTTGCTGTGGCAGCAAAAGCTGGACGTTTGTCTTTTTTGCTCCAAACACCGCCGAAAGTGAAACAAGTTACTTTTGACAATAGCGTCCGCAGGAAAGAAGAGAGGGTGAAATTGTCTGGGGCATTTGAAGGGGTTCCAGGAGGCAGTGAGGACCAGCATCACTTTTCCCCGCTGGCACCTTTGCTGTGGCAGCAAAAGCTGGACGTTTGTCTTTTTTGCTCCAAACACCGCCGAAAGTGAAAAAAGGTGCTTTTGAGGATAGAGTCTGCAGGAAAGCAGAGAGGGCCAAATTGTCTGGGGCATTTGAAGGGGTTCCAGGAGGCAGTGAGGACCAGCATCACTTTTCCCCGCTGGCACCTTTGCTATGGCAGCAAAAGCTGGACGTTTGTCTTTTTTGCTCCAAACACCGCCGAAAGTGAGAAAAGGTGCTTTTGAGGATAGAGTCTGCAGGAAAGCAGAGAGGGCTAAATTGTCTGGGGCATTTGAAGGGGTTCCAGGAGGCAGTGAGGACCAGCATCACTTTTCCCTGCTGGCACCTTTGCTCTGGTAGCAAAAGCTGGATGTTTGTCTTTTTTTCTCCGGAGGCTGCCGAGACTGTGAAAAGGTGCTTTTGAGGATAGAGTCTGCAAGAAAGCAGAGAGATCTAAATTGCCTGGGGCATTTGAAGGGGTTCCAGGAGGCAGTGAGGACCAGCATCACTTTTCCCCGCTGGCACTTATGCTGTGGCAGCAAAAGCTGGATGTTTGTCTTTTTTTCTCCGGAGGCTGCCAAGACTGTGAAAAGGTGCTTTGGAGAATAGAGTCCGTAGGAAAGCCGAGAGGGCTAAATTGTCTGGGGCATTTGAAGGGGTTCCAGGAGGCAGTGAGGACCAGCATCACTTTTCCCCGCTGGCACCTTTGCTGTGGCAGCAAAAGCTGGACGTTTGTCTTTTTTGCTCCGGAGGCTGCCGAAATTGAAAAAAGGTGCTTTTGAGTATAGATTCTGCATGAAAGCAGAGAGGGCCAAATTGTCTGGGGCATTTGAAGGGGTTCCAGGAGGCAGTGAGGACCAGCATCACTTTTCCCCGCTGGCACCTTTGCTGTGGCAGCAAAAGCTGGACGTTTGTCTTTTTTGCTCCAAACACCGCCGAAATTGAAAATGGTGCTTTTGAGGATAGATTCTGCAGGAAAGCAGAGAGGGCCAAATTGTCTGGGGCATTTGAAGGGGTTCCAGGAGGCAGTGAGGACCAGCATCACTTTTCCCCGCTGGCACCTTTGCTGTGGCAGCAAAAGCTGGACGTTTGTCTTTTTTGCTCCAAACACCGCCCAAAGTGAAACAAGTTGCTTTTGACGATAGCGTTCGCAGGAAAGAAGAGAGGGCTAAATTGTCTGGGGCATTTCAAGGGGTACCAGGAGGCAGTGAGGACCAGCATCACTTTTCCCCTCTGGCACCTTTGCTGTGGCAGCAAAAGCTGGACGTATGTCTTTTTTGCTCCAAACACCGCTGAAAGTGAAAAAAGGTGCTTTTGACGATTGACTCTGCAGGAAAGCAGGGAGGGCCAAATTGTCTGGGGCTTTTGAAGGGGTTCCAGGAGGCAGTGAGGACCAGCATCACTTTTCCCCGCTGGCACCTTTGCTGTGGCAGCAAAAGCTGGACGTTTGTCTTTTTTGCTCCAAAAACCGCCGAAAGTGAAAGAAGGTGCTTTTGAGGATAGAGTCTGCAGGAAAGCAGAGAGGGCCAAATTGTCTGGGGCATTTGAAGGGGTTCCAGGAGGCAGTGAGGACCAGCATCACTTTTCCCCGCTGGCACCTTTGCTATGGCAGCAAAAACTGGACGTTTGTCTTTTTTGCTCCAAACACCGCCGAAAGTGAGAAAAGGTGCTTTTGAGGATAGATTCTGCAGGAAAGCAGAGAGGGGTAAATTGTCTGGGGCATTTGAAGGGGTTCCAGGAGGCAGTGAGTACCAGCATCACTTTTCAACCCTGGCACTTTTGCTGTGGCAGCAAAAGCTGGACGTTTGTCTTTTTTGCTCCAAACACCGCCGAAAGTGAAAAAAGTTGCTTTTGAGGATAGATTCTGCAGGAAAGCAGAGAGGGCTAAATTGTCTGGGGCATTTGAAGGGGTTCCAGGAGGCAGTGAGGACCAGCATCACTTTTCAACCCTGGCACCTTTGCTGTGGCAGCAAAAGCCGGACATTTGTCTTTTTTGCTCCGGAGGCTGCTGAGAGTGAGAAAAGGTGCTTTTGAGGATAGATTCTGCAGGAAAGCAGAGAGGGCCAAATTGTCTGGGGCATTTGAAGGGTTTCCAGGAGGCAGTGAGGGCCAGCATCACTTTTCCCCGCTGGCACCTTTGCTGTGGCAGCAAAATCTGGACGTTTGCCTTTTTTGCTCCAAACACCGCCGAAAGTGAAAAAAGGTCCTTTTGACGATAGCGTCCGCAGGAAATAAGAGAGGGTGAAATTGTATGGGGCATTTGAAGGGGTTCCAGGAGGCAGGGAGGACCAGCATCACTTTTCCCCGCTGGCACCTTTGCTCTGGTAGCAAAAGCTGGATGTTTGTCTTTTTTTCTCCGGAGGCTGCCGAGACTGTGAAAAGGTGCTTTTGAGGATAGAGTCTGCAAGAAAGCAGAGAGATCTAAATTGCCTGGGGCATTTGAATGGGTTCCAGGAGGCAGTGAGGACCAGCATCACTTTTCCCCGCTGGCACTTATGCTGTGGCAGCAAAAGCTGGATGTTTGTCTTTTTTTTCTCCGGAGGCTGCCAAGACTGTGAAAAGGTGCTTTGGAGAATAGAGTCTGTAGGAAAGCCGAGAGGGCTAAATTGTCTGGGGCATTTGAAGGGGTTCCAGGAGGCAGTGAGGACCAGCATCACTTTTCCCCGCTGGCACCTTTGCTGTGGCAGCAAAAGCTGGACGTTTGTCTTTTTTGCTCCAAACACCGCCGAAAGTGAAACAAGTTCCTTTTGACGATAGCGTCCACAGGAAAGAAGAGAGGTTGAAATTGTCTGGGGCATTTGAAGGGGTTCCAGGAGGCAGTGAGGACCAGCATCACTTTTCCCCGCTGGCACCTTTGCTGTGGCAGCAAAAGCTGGACGTTTGTCTTTTTTGCTCCAAACACCGCCGAAAGTGAAAAAAGGTGCTTTTGATGATAGATTCTGCTGGAAAGCAGAGAGGGCTAAATTGTCTGGGGCATTTGAAGGGGTTCCAGGAGGCAGTGAGGACCAGCATCACTTTTCCCCGCTGGCACCTTTGCTGTGGCAGCAAAAGCTGGATGTTTGTCTTTTTTTCTCCGGAGGCTGCCAAGACTGTGAAAAGGTACTTTGGAGAATAGAGTCCGTAGGAAAGCCGAGAGGGCTAAATTGTCTGGGGCATTTGAAGGGGTTCCAGGAGGCAGTGAGGACCAGCATCACTTTTCCCCGCTGGCACCTTTGCTGTGGCAGCAAAAGCTGGACGTTTGTCTTTTTTGCTCCAAACACCGCCGAAATTGAAAAAAGGTGCTTTTGAGGATAGAGTCTGCAGGAAAGAAGAGAGGGCCAAATTGTCTGGGGCATTTGAAGGGGTTCCAGGAGGCAGGGAGGACCAGCATCACTTTTCCCCGCTGGCACCTTTGCTGTGGCAGCAAAAGCTGGACGTTTGTCTTTTTTGCTCCAAACACCGCCGAAAATGAAAAAAGGTGCTTTTGATGATAGATTCTGCAGGAAAGCAGAGAGGGCCAAATTGTCTGGGGCATTTGAAGGGGTTCCAGGAGGCAGTGAGGACCAGCATCACTTTTCCCCTCTGGCACCTTTCCTGTGGCAGCAAAAGACGGACATATGTCTTTTTTGCTCCGGAGGCTGCTGAGAGTGAGAAAAGGTGCTTTTGAGGATAGAGTCTGCAGGAAAGCAGAGAAGGCCAAATTGTCTGGGGCATTTGAAGGGGTTCCAGGAGGCAGTGAGGACCAGCATCACTTTTCCCCGCTGGCACCTTTGCTGTGGCAGCAAAAGCTGGACGTTTGTCTTTTTTGCTCCAAACACCGCCGAAAGTGAAAAAAGGTCCTTTTGACGATAGCGTCCGCGGGAAAGCAGAGAGGGCTAAATTGTCTGGGGCATTTGAAGGGGTTCCAGGAGGCAGTGAGGACCAGCATCACTTTTCAACGCTGGCACTTTTGCTCTGGCAGCAAAAGCTGGATGTTTGTCTTTTTTTTTCCGTAGGGTGCCGAGACTGTGAAAAGGTGCTTTGGAGAATAGAGTCCGTAGGAAAGCCGAGAGGGCTAAATTGTCTGGGGCATTTGAAGGGGTTCCAGGAGGCAGTGAGGACCAGCATCACTTTTCCCCGCTGGCACCTTTGCTGTGGCAGCAAAAGCTGGACGTTTGTCTTTTTTGCTCCAAACACCGCCGAAAGTGAAACAAGTTGCTTTTGTCGATAGCGTTCGCAGGAAAGAAGAGAGGGCTAAATTGTCTGGGGCATTTGAAGGGGTTCCAGGAGGCAGTGAGGACCAGCATCACTTTTCCCCGCTGGCACCTTTGCTGTGGCAGGAAAAGCTGGACGTATGTCTTTTTTGCTCCAAACACAGCCGAAAGTTAAAAAAGGTGCTTTTGACGATTGACTCTGCAGGAAAGCAGGGAGGGCCAAATTGTCTGGGCCATTTGAAGGGGTTCCAGGAGGCAGTGAGGACCAGCATCACTTTTCCCCGCTGGCACCTTTGCTGTGGCAGCAAAAGCTGGACGTTTGTCTTTTTTGCTCCAAACACCGCCGAAAGTGAAACAAGTTACTTTTGACAATAGCGTCCGCAGGAAAGAAGAGAGGGTGAAATTGTCTGGGGCATTTGAAGGGGTTCCAGGAGGCAGTGAGGACCAGCATCACTTTTCCCCGCTGGCACCTTTGCTGTGGCAGCAAAAGCTGGACGTTTGTCTTTTTTGCTCCAAACACCGCCGAAAGTGAAAAAAGGTGCTTTTGAGGATAGAGTCTGCAGGAAAGCAGAGAGGGCCAAATTGTCTGGGGCATTTGAAGGGGTTCCAGGAGGCAGTGAGGACCAGCATCACTTTTCCCCGCTGGCACCTTTGCTATGGCAGCAAAAGCTGGACGTTTGTCTTTTTTGCTCCAAACACCGCCGAAAGTGAGAAAAGGTGCTTTTGAGGATAGAGTCTGCAGGAAAGCAGAGAGGGCTAAATTGTCTGGGGCATTTGAAGGGGTTCCAGGAGGCAGTGAGGACCAGCATCACTTTTCCCTGCTGGCACCTTTGCTCTGGTAGCAAAAGCTGGATGTTTGTCTTTTTTTCTCCGGAGGCTGCCGAGACTGTGAAAAGGTGCTTTTGAGGATAGAGTCTGCAAGAAAGCAGAGAGATCTAAATTGCCTGGGGCATTTGAAGGGGTTCCAGGAGGCAGTGAGGACCAGCATCACTTTTCCCCGCTGGCACTTATGCTGTGGCAGCAAAAGCTGGATGTTTGTCTTTTTTTCTCCGGAGGCTGCCAAGACTGTGAAAAGGTGCTTTGGAGAATAGAGTCCGTAGGAAAGCCGAGAGGGCTAAATTGTCTGGGGCATTTGAAGGGGTTCCAGGAGGCAGTGAGGACCAGCATCACTTTTCCCCGCTGGCACCTTTGCTGTGGCAGCAAAAGCTGGACGTTTGTCTTTTTTGCTCCAAACACCGCCGAAAGTGAAACAAGGTGCTTTTGAGGATAGATTCTGCAGGAAAGCAGAGAGGGCCAAATTGTCTGGGGCATTTGAAGGGGTTCCAGGAGGCAGTGAGGACCAGCATCACTTTTCCCCGCTGGCACCTTTGCTGTGGCAGCAAAAGCTGGACGTTTGTCTTTTTTGCTCCAAACACCGCCCAAAGTGAAACAAGTTGCTTTTGACGATAGCGTTCGCAGGAAAGAAGAGAGGGCTAAATTGTCTGGGGCATTTGAAGGGGTTCCAGGAGGCAGTGAGGACCAGCATCACTTTTCCCCTCTGGCACCTTTGCTGTGGCAGCAAAAGCTGGACGTATGTCTTTTTTGCTCCAAACACCGCTGAAAGTGAAAAAAGGTGCTTTTGACGATTGACTCTGCAGGAAAGCAGGGAGGGCCAAATTGTCTGGGGCATTTGAAGGGGTTCCAGGAGGCAGTGAGGACCAGCATCACTTTTCCCCGCTGGCACCTTTGCTGTGGCAGCAAAAGCTGGACGTTTGTCTTTTTTGCTCCAAAAACCGCCGAAAGTGAAAGAAGGTGCTTTTGAGGATAGAGTCTGCAGGAAAGCAGAGAGGGCCAAATTGTCTGGGGCATTTGAAGGGGTTCCAGGAGGCAGTGAGGACCAGCATCACTTTTCCCCGCTGGCACCTTTGCTATGGCAGCAAAAACTGGACGTTTGTCTTTTTTGCTCCAAACACCGCCGAAAGTGAGAAAAGGTGCTTTTGAGGATAGATTCTGCAGGAAAGCAGAGAGGGGTAAATTGTCTGGGGCATTTGAAGGGGTTCCAGGAGGCAGTGAGTACCAGCATCACTTTTCAACCCTGGCACCTTTGCTGTGGCAGCAAAAGCTGGACGTTTGTCTTTTTTGCTCCAAACACCGCCGAAAGTGAAAAAAGTTGCTTTTGAGGATAGATTCTGCAGGAAAGCAGAGAGGGCTAAATTGTCTGGGGCATTTGAAGGGGTTCCAGGAGGCAGTGAGGACCAGCATCACTTTTCAACCCTGGCACCTTTGCTGTGGCAGCAAAAGCCGGACATTTGTCTTTTTTGCTCCGGAGGCTGCTGAGAGTGAGAAAAGGTGCTTTTGAGGACAGATTCTGCAGGAAAGCAGAGAGGGCCAAATTGTCTGGGGCATTTGAAGGGGTTCCAGGAGGCAGTGAGGACCAGCATCACTTTTCCCCGCTGGCACCTTTGCTGTGGCAGCAAAATCTGGACGTTTGCCTTTTTTGCTCCAAACACCGCCGAAAGTGAAAAAAGGTCCTTTTGACGATACCGTCCGCAGGAAAGAAGAGAGGGTGAAATTGTATGGGGCATTTGAAGGGGTTCCAGGAGGCAGGGAGGACCAGCATCACTTTTCCCCGCTGGCACCTTTGCTCTAATAGCAAAAGCTGGATGTTTGTCTTTTTTTCTCCGGAGGCTGCCGAGACTGTGAAAAAATGCTTTTGAGGATAGAGTCTGCAAGAAAGCAGAGAGATCTAAATTGCCTGGGGCATTTGAATGGGTTCCAGGAGGCAGTGAGGACCAGCATCACTTTTTCCCCGCTGGCACTTATGCTGTGGCAGCAAAAGCTGGATGTTTGTCTTTTTTTTCTCCGGAGGCTGCCAAGACTGTGAAAAGGTGCTTTGGAGAATAGAGTCTGTAGGAAAGCCGAGAGGGCTAAATTGTCTGGGGCATTTGAAGGGGTTCCAGGAGGCAGTGAGGACCAGCATCACTTTTCCCCGCTGGCACCTTTGCTGTGGCAGCAAAAGCTGGACGTTTGTCTTTTTTGCTCCAAACACCGCCGAAAGTGAAACAAGTTCCTTTTGACGATAGCGTCCACAGGAAAGAAGAGAGGGTGAAATTGTCTGGGGCATTTGAAGGGGTTCCAGGAGGCAGTGAGGACCAGCATCACTTTTCCCCGCTGGCACCTTTGCTGTGGCAGCAAAAGCTGGACGTTTGTCTTTTTTGCTCCAAACACCGCCGAAAGTGAAAAAAGGTGCTTTTGATGATAGATTCTGCTGGAAAGCAGAGAGGGCTAAATTGTCTGGGGCATTTGAAGGGGTTCCAGGAGGCAGTGAGGACCAGCATCACTTTTCCCCGCTGGCACCTTTGCTGTGGCAGCAAAAGCTGGATGTTTGTCTTTTTTGCTCCGGAGGCTGCCGAGAGTGAGAAAAGGTGCTTTTGAGGATAGATTCTGCAGGAAAGCAGAGAGGGTGAAATTGTCTGGGGCATTTGAAGGGGTTCCAGGAGGCAGTGAGGACCAGCATCACTTTTCCCCGCTGGCACCTTTGCTGTGGCAGCAAAAGCTGGACGTTTGTCTTTTTTGCTCCAAACACCGCCGAAAGTGAAAAAAGGTGCTTTTGAGGATAGATTCTGCTGGAAAGCAGAGAGGGCTAAACTGTCTGGGGCATTTGAAGGGGTTCCAGGAGACAGTGAGGACCAGCATCACTTTTCCCCGCTGGCACCTTTGCTGTGGCAGCAAAAGCTGGACGTTTGTCTTTTTTGCTCCAAACACCGCCGAAAGTGAAACAAGTTACTTTTGACAATAGCGTCCGCAGGAAAGCAGAGAGGGCTAAATTGTCTGGGGCATTTGAAGGGGTTCCAGGAGGCAGTGAGGACCAGCATCACTTTTCCCCGCTGGCACCTTTGCTGTGGCAGCAAAAGCTGGACGTTTGTCTTTTTTGCTCCGGAGGCTGCCGAGAGTGAGAAAAGGTGCTTTTGAGGATAGATTCTACAGGAAAGCAGAGAGGGCTAAATTGTCTGGGGCATTTGAAGGGGTTCCAGGAGGCAGTGAGGACCAGCATCACTTTTCCCCGCTGGCACCTTTGCTGTGGCAGCAAAAGCTGGACGTTTGTCTTTTTTGCTCCAAACACCGCCGAAAGTGAAAAAAGTTGCTTTTGAGGATAGATTCTGCAGGAAAGCAGAGAGGGCTAAATTGTCTGGGGCATTTGAAGGGGTTCCAGGAGGCAGTGAGGACCAGCATCACTTTTCAACCCTGGCACCTTTGCTGTGGCAGCAAAAGCCGGACATTTGTCTTTTTTGCTCCGGAAGCTGCTGAGAGTGAGAAAAGGTGCTTTTGAGGATAGATTCTGCAGGAAAGCAGAGAGGGCCAAATTGTCTGGGGCATTTGAAGGGGTTCCAGGAGGCAGTGAGGACCAGCATCACTTTTCCCCGCTGGCACCTTTGCTGTGGCAGCAAAATCTGGACGTTTGCCTTTTTTGCTCCAAACACCGCCGAAAGTGAAAAAAGGTCCTTTTGACGATAGCGTCCGCAGGAAAGAAGAGAGGGTGAAATTGTATGGGGCATTTGAAGGGGTTCCAGGAGGCAGTGAGGACCAGCATCACTTTTCCCCGCTGGCACCTTTGCTCTGGTAGCAAAAGCTGGATGTTTGTCTTTTTTTCTCCGGAGGCTGCCGAGACTGTGAAAAGGTGCTTTTGAGGATAGAGTCTGCAAGAAAGCAGAGAGATCTAAATTGCCTGGGGCATTTGAAGGGGTTCCAGGAGGCAGTGAGGACCAGCATCACTTTTCCCCGCTGGCACTTATGCTGTGGCAGCAAAAGCTGGATGTTTGTCTTTTTTTCTCCGGAGGCTGCCAAGACTGTGAAAAGGTGCTTTGGAGAATAGAGTCTGTAGGAAAGCCGAGAGGGCTAAATTGTCTGGGGCATTTGAAGGGGTTCCAGGAGGCAGTGAGGACCAGCATCACTTTTCCCCGCTGGCACCTTTGCTGTGGCAGCAAAAGCTGGACGTTTGTCTTTTTTGCTCCCAAAACCGCCGAAAGTGAAAGAAGGTGCTTTTGAGGATAGAGTCTGCAGGAAAGCAGAGAGGGCCAAATTGTCTGGGGCATTTGAAGGGGTTCCAGGAGGCAGTGAGGACCAGCATCACTTTTCCCCGCTGGCACCTTTGCTATGGCAGCAAAAACTGGACGTTTGTCTTTTTTGCTCCAAACACCGCCGAAAGTGAGAAAAGGTGCTTTTGAGGATAGATTCTGCAGGAAAGCAGAGAGGGGTAAATTGTCTGGGGCATTTGAAGGGGTTCCAGGAGGCAGTGAGTACCAGCATCACTTTTCAACCCTGGCACCTTTGCTGTGGCAGCAAAAGCTGGACGTTTGTCTTTTTTGCTCCAAACACCGCCGAAAGTGAAAAAAGTTGCTTTTGAGGATAGATTCTGCAGGAAAGCAGAGAGGGCTAAATTGTCTGGGGCATTTGAAGGGGTTCCAGGAGGCAGTGAGGACCAGCATCACTTTTCAACCCTGGCACCTTTGCTGTGGCAGCAAAAGCCGGACATTTGTCTTTTTTGCTCCGGAGGCTGCTGAGAGTGAGAAAAGGTGCTTTTGAGGATAGATTCTGCAGGAAAGCAGAGAGGGCCAAATTGTCTGGGGCATTTGAAGGGGTTCCAGGAGGCAGTGAGGACCAGCATCACTTTTCCCCGCTGGCACCTTTGCTGTGGCAGCAAAAGCTGGACGTTTGCCTTTTTTGCTCCAAACACCGCCGAAAGTGAAAAAAGGTCCTTTTGACGATAGCGTCCGCAGGAAAGAAGAGAGGGTGAAATTGTATGGGGCATTTGAAGGGGTTCCAGGAGGCAGGGAGGACCAGCATCACTTTTCCCCGCTGGCACCTTTGCTCTGGTAGCAAAAGCTGGATGTTTGTCTTTTTTTCTCCGGAGGCTGCCGAGACTGTGAAAAGGTGCTTTTGAGGATAGAGTCTGCAAGAAAGCAGAGAGATCTAAATTGCCTGGGGCATTTGAATGGGTTCCAGGAGGCAGTGAGGACCAGCATCACTTTTCCCCGCTGGCACTTATGCTGTGGCAGCAAAAGCTGGATGTTTGTCTTTTTTTTCTCCGGAGGCTGCCAAGACTGTGAAAAGGTGCTTTGGAGAATAGAGTCTGTAGGAAAGCCGAGAGGGCTAAATTGTCTGGGGCATTTGAAGGGGTTCCAGGAGGCAGTGAGGACCAGCATCACTTTTCCCCGCTGGCACCTTTGCTGTGGCAGCAAAAGCTGGACGTTTGTCTTTTTTGCTCCAAACACCGCCGAAAGTGAAACAAGTTCCTTTTGACGATAGCGTCCACAGGAAAGAAGAGAGGGTGAAATTGTCTGGGGCATTTGAAGGGGTTCCAGGAGGCAGTGAGGACCAGCATCACTTTTCCCCGCTGGCACCTTTGCTGTGGCAGCAAAAGCTGGACGTTTGTCTTTTTTGCTCCAAACACCGCCGAAAGTGAAAAAAGGTGCTTTTGATGATAGATTCTGCTGGAAAGCAGAGAGGGCTAAATTGTCTGGGGCATTTGAAGGGGTTCCAGGAGGCAGTGAGGACCAGCATCACTTTTCCCCGCTGGCACCTTTGCTGTGGCAGCAAAAGCTGGATGTTTGTCTTTTTTGCTCCGGAGGCTGCCGAGAGTGAGAAAAGGTGCTTTTGAGGATAGATTCTGCAGGAAAGCAGAGAGGGTGAAATTGTCTGGGGCATTTGAAGGGGTTCCAGGAGGCAGTGAGGACCAGCATCACTTTTCCCCGCTGGCACCTTTGCTGTGGCAGCAAAAGCTGGACGTTTGTCTTTTTTGCTCCAAACACCGCCGAAAGTGAAAAAAGGTGCTTTTGAGGATAGATTCTGCTGGAAAGCAGAGAGGGCTAAACTGTCTGGGGCATTTGAAGGGGTTCCAGGAGACAGTGAGGACCAGCATCACTTTTCCCGCTGGCACCTTTGCTGTGGCAGCAAAAGCTGGACGTTTGTCTTTTTTGCTCCAAACACCGCCGAAAGTGAAACAAGTTACTTTTGACAATAGCGTCCGCAGGAAAGCAGAGAGGGCTAAATTGTCTGGGGCATTTGAAGGGGTTCCAGGAGGCAGTGAGGACCAGCATCACTTTTCCCCGCTGGCACCTTTGCTGTGGCAGCAAAAGCTGGACGTTTGTCTTTTTTGCTCCGGAGGCTGCCGAGAGTGAGAAAAGGTGCTTTTGAGGATAGATTCTGCAGGAAAGCAGAGAGGGCTAAATTGTCTGGGGCATTTGAAGGGGTTCCAGGAGGCAGTGAGGACCAGCATCACTTTTCCCCGCTGGCACCTTTGCTGTGGCAGCAAAAGCTGGACGTTTGTCTTTTTTGCTCCAAACACCGCCGAAAGTGAAAAAAGTTGCTTTTGAGGATAGATTCTGCAGGAAAGCAGAGAGGGCTAAATTGTCTGGGGCATTTGAAGGGGTTCCAGGAGGCAGTGAGGACCAGCATCACTTTTCAACCCTGGCACCTTTGCTGTGGCAGCAAAAGCCGGACATTTGTCTTTTTTGCTCCGGAAGCAGCTGAGAGTGAGAAAAGGTGCTTTTGAGGATAGATTCTGCAGGAAAGCAGAGAGGGCCAAATTGTCTGGGGCATTTGAAGGGGTTCCAGGAGGCAGTGAGGACCAGCATCACTTTTCCCCGCTGGCACCTTTGCTGTGGCAGCAAAATCTGGACGTTTGCCTTTTTTGCTCCAAACACCGCCGAAAGTGAAAAAAGGTCCTTTTGACGATAGCGTCCGCAGGAAAGAAGAGAGGGTGAAATTGTATGGGGCATTTGAAGGGGTTCCAGGAGGCAGTGAGGACCAGCATCACTTTTCCCCGCTGGCACCTTTGCTCTGGTAGCAAAAGCTGGATGTTTGTCTTTTTTTCTCCGGAGGCTGCCGAGACTGTGAAAAGGTGCTTTTGAGGATAGAGTCTGCAAGAAAGCAGAGAGATCTAAATTGCCTGGGGCATTTGAAGGGGTTCCAGGAGGCAGTGAGGACCAGCATCACTTTTCCCCGCTGGCACTTATGCTGTGGCAGCAAAAGCTGGATGTTTGTCTTTTTTTCTCCGGAGGCTGCCAAGACTGTGAAAAGGTGCTTTGGAGAATAGAGTCTGTAGGAAAGCCGAGAGGGCTAAATTGTCTGGGGCATTTGAAGGGGTTCCAGGAGGCAGTGAGGACCAGCATCACTTTTCCCCGCTGGCACCTTTGCTGTGGCAGCAAAAGCTGGACGTTTGTCTTTTTTGCTCCCAAAACCGCCGAAAGTGAAAGAAGGTGCTTTTGAGGATAGAGTCTGCAGAAAACCAGAGAGGGCCAAATTGTCTGGGGCATTTGAAGGGGTTCCAGGAGGCAGTGAGGACCAACATCACTTTTCCCCGCTGGCACCTTTGCTGTGGCAGCAAAAGCTGGACGTTTGTCTTTTTTGCTCCAAACACCGCCGAAATTGAAACAAGTTACTTTTGACAATAGCGTCCGCAGGAAAGAAGAGAGGGTGAAATTGTCTGGGGCATTTGAAGGGGTTCCAGGAGGCAGTGAGGACCAGCATCACTTTTCCCCGCTGGCACCTTTGCTGTGGCAGCAAAAGCTGGACGTTTGTCTTTTTTGCTCCAAAAACCGCCGGAAGTGAAAGAAGGTGCTTTTGAGGATAGAGTCTGCAGGAAAGCAGGGAGGGCCAAATTGTCTGGGGCATTTGAAGGGGTTCCAGGAGGCAGTGAGGACCAGCATCACTTTTCAACCCTGGCACCTTTGCTGTGGCAGCAAAAGCCGGACATTTGTCTTTTTTGCTCCGGAGGCTGCTGAGAGTGAGAAAAGGTGCTTTTGAGGATAGATTCTGCAGGAAAGCAGAGAGGGCCAAATTGTCTGGGGCATTTGAAGGGGTTCCAGGAGGCAGTGAGGACCAGCATCACTTTTCCCCGCTGGCACCTTTGCTGTGGCAGCAAAATCTGGACGTTTGCCTTTTTTGCTCCAAACACCGCCGAAAGTGAAAAAAGGTCCTTTTGACGATAGCGTCCGCAGGAAAGAAGAGAGGGTGAAATTGTATGGGGCATTTGAAGGGGTTCCAGGAGGCAGTGAGGACCAGCATCACTTTTCCCCGCTGGCACCTTTGCTCTGGTAGCAAAAGCTGGATGTTTGTCTTTTTTTCTCCGGAGGCTGCCGAGACTGTGAAAAGGTGCTTTTGAGGATAGAGTCTGCAAGAAAGCAGAGAGATCTAAATTGCCTGGGGCATTTGAAGGGGTTCCAGGAGGCAGTGAGGACCAGCATCACTTTTCCCCGCTGGCACTTATGTTGTGGCAGCAAAAGCTGGATGTTTGTCTTTTTTTCTCCGGAGGCTGCCAAGACTGTGAAAAGGTGCTTTGGAGAATAGAGTCTGTAGGAAAGCCGAGAGGGCTAAATTGTCTGGGGCATTTGAAGGGGTTCCAGGAGGCAGTGAGGACCAGCATCACTTTTCCCCGCTGGCACCTTTGCTGTGGCAGCAAAAGCTGGACGTTTGTCTTTTTTGCTCCCAAAACCGCCGAAAGTGAAAGAAGTTACTTTTGACAATAGCGTCCGCAGGAAAGAAGAGAGGGTGAAATTGTCTGGGGCATTTGAAGGGGTTCCAGGAGGCAGTGAGGACCAGCATCACTTTTCCCCGCTGGCACCTTTGCTGTGGCAGCAAAAGCTGGACGTTTGTCTTTTTTGCTCCAAAAACCGCCGAAAGGGAAAGAAGGTGCTTTTGAGGATAGAGTCTGCAGGAAAGCAGAGAGGGCCAAATTGTCTGGGGCATTTGAAGGGGTTCCAGGAGGCAGTGAGGACCAGCATCACTTTTCCCCGCTGGCACCTTTGCTATGGCAGCAAAAGCTGGACTTTTGTCTTTTTTGCTCCAAACACCGCCGGAAGTGAGAAAAGGTGCTTTTGAGGATAGATTCTGCAGGAAAGCAGAGAGGGCTAAATTGTCTGGGGCATTTGAAGGGGTTCCAGGAGGCAGTGAGGACCAGCATCACTTTTCCCCGCTGGCACCTTTGCTGTGGCAGCAAAAGCTGGACGTTTGTCTTTTTTGCTCCAAACACCGCCGAAAGTGAAAAAAGTTGCTTTTGAGGATAGATTCTGCAGGAAAGCAGAGAGGGTGAAATTGTCTGGGGCATTTGAAGGGGTTCCAGGAGGCAGTGAGGACCAGCATCACTTTTCAACCCTGGCACCTTTGCTGTGGCAGCAAAAGCAGGACATTTGTCTTTTTTGCTCCGGAGGCTGCTGAGAGTGAGAAAAGGTGCTTTTGAGGATAGATTCTGCAGGAAAGCAGAGAGGGCCAAATTGTCTGGGGCATTTGAAGGGGTTCCAGGAGGCAGTGAGGACCAGCATCACTTTTCCCCGCTGGCACCTTTGCTGTGGCAGCAAAATCTGGACGTTTGCCTTTTTTGCTCCAAACACCGCCGAAAGTGAAAAAAGGTCCTTTTGACGATAGCGTCCGCAGGAAAGCAGAGAGGGCTAAATTGTCTGGGGCATTTGAAGGGGTTCCAGGAGGCAGTGAGGACCAGCATCACTTTTCCCCGCTGGCACCTTTGCTCTGGTAGCAAAAGCTGGATGTTTGTCTTTTTTTCTCCGGAGGCTGCCAAGACTGTGAAAAGGTGCTTTGGAGAATAGAGTCTGTAGGAAAGCCGAGAGGGCTAAATTGTCTGGGGCATTTGAAGGGGTTCCAGGAGGCAGTGAGGACCAGCATCACTTTTCCCCGCTGGCACCTTTGCTGTGGCAGCAAAAGCTGGACGTTTGTCTTTTTTGCTCCCAAAACCGCCGAAAGTGAAAGAAGGTGCTTTTGAGGATAGAGTCTGCAGAAAAGCAGAGAGGGCCAAATTGTCTGGGGCATTTGAAGGGGTTCCAGGAGGCAGTGAGGACCAACATCACTTTTCCCCGCTGGCACCTTTGCTGTGGCAGCAAAAGCTGGACGTTTGTCTTTTTTGCTCCAAACCCCGCCGAAAGTGAAAAAAGATGCTTTTGAGGATAGATTCTGCTGGAAAGCAGAGAGGGCTAAATTGTCTGGGGCATTTGAAGGGGTTCCAGGAGGCAGTGAGGACCAGCATCACGATTCCCCGCTGGCACCTTTGCTGTGGCAGCAAAAGCTGGATGTTTGTCTTTTTTGCTCCGGAGGCTGCCGAGAGTGAGAAAAGGTGCTTTTGAGGATAGAGTCTGCAGGAAAGCAGAGAGGGTGAAATTGTCTGGGGCATTTGAAGGGGTTCCAGGAGGCAGTGAGGACCAGCATCACTTTTCCCCGCTGGCACCTTTGCTGTGGCAGCAAAAGCTGGACGTTTGTCTTTTTTGCTCCAAACACCGCCGAAAGTGAAAAAAGGTGCTTTTGAGGATAGAGTCTGCATGAAAGCAGAGAGGGCCAAATTGTCTGGGGCATTTGAAGGGGTTCCAGGAGGCAGTGAGGACCAGCATCACTTTTCCCCGCTGGCACCTTTGCTATGGCAGCAAAAGCTGGACGTTTGACTTTTTTGCTCCAAACACCGCCGAAAGTGAGAAAAGGTGCTTTTGAGGATAGATTCTGCAGGAAAGCATAGAGGGCTAAATTGTCTGGGGCATTTGAAGGGGTTCCAGGAGGCAGTGAGGACCAGCATCACTTTTCCCCGCTGGCACCTTTGCTGTGGCAGCAAAAGCTGGACGTTTGTCTTTTTTGCTCCAAACACCGCCGAAAGTGAGAAAAGGTGCTTTTGAGGATAGATTCTGCAGGAAAGCAGAGAGGGCTAAATTGTCTGGGGCATTTGAAGGGGTTCCAGGAGGCAGTGAGGACCAGCATCACTTTTCCCCGCTGGCACCTTTGCTGTGGCAGCAAAAGCTGGACGTTTGTCTTTTTTGCTCCAAACACCGCCGAAAGTGAAACAAGTTCCTTTTGACGATAGCGTCCACAGGAAAGCAGAGAGGGTGAAATTGTCTGGGGCATTTGAAGGGGTTCCAGGAGGCAGTGAGGACCAGCATCACTTTTCCCCGCTGGCACCTTTGCTGTGGCAGCAAAAGCTGGACGTTTGTCTTTTTTGCTCCAAACACCGCCGAAAGTGAGAAAAGGTGCTTTTGAGGATAGATTCTGCAGGAAAGCAGAGAGGGCTAAATTGTCTGGGGCATTTGAAGGGCTTCCAGGAGGCAGTGAGGACCAGCATCACTTTTCCCCGCTGGCACCTTTGCTGTGGCAGTAAAAGCTGGACGTTTGTCTTTTTTGCTCCAAACACCGCCGAAAGTGAAACAAGTTCCTTTTGACGATAGCGTCCACAGGAAAGCAGAGAGGGCCAAATTGTCTGGGGCATTTGAAGGGGTTCCAGGAGGCAGTGAGGACCAACATCACTTTTCCCCGCTGGCACCTTTGCTGTGGCAGCAAAAGCTGGACGTTTGTCTTTTTTGCTCCAAACCCCGCCGAAAGTGAAAAAAGATGCTTTTGAGGATAGATTCTGCTGGAAAGCAGAGAGGGCTAAATTGTCTGGGGCATTTGAAGGGGTTCCAGGAGGCAGTGAGGACCAGCATCACGATTCCCCGCTGGCACCTTTGCTGTGGCAGCAAAAGCTGTATGTTTGTCTTTTTTGCTCCGGAGGCTGCCGAGAGTGAGAAAAGGTGCTTTTGAGGATAGATTCTGCAGGAAAGCAGAGAGGGTGAAATTGTCTGGGGCATTTGAAGGGGTTCCAGGAGGCAGTGAGGACCAGCATCACTTTTCCCCGCTGGCACCTTTGCTGTGGCAGCAAAAGCTGGACGTTTGTCTTTTTTGCTCCAAACACCGCCGAAAGTGAAAAAAGGTGCTTTTGAGGATAGAGTCTGCATGAAAGCAGAGAGGGCCAAATTGTCTGGGGCATTTGAAGGGGTTCCAGGAGGCAGTGAGGACCAGCATCACTTTTCCCCGCTGGCACCTTTGCTATGGCAGCAAAAGCTGGACGTTTGACTTTTTTGCTCCAAACACCGCCGAAAGTGAGAAAAGGTGCTTTTGAGGATAGATTCTGCAGGAAAGCAGAGAGGGCTAAATTGTCTGGGGCATTTGAAGGGGTTCCAGGAGGCAGTGAGGACCAGCATCACTTTTCCCCGCTGGCACCTTTGCTGTGGCAGCAAAAGCTGGACGTTTGTCTTTTTTGCTCCAAACACCGCCGAAAGTGAGAAAAGGTGCTTTTGAGGATAGATTCTGCAGGAAAGCAGAGAGGGCTAAATTGTCTGGGGCATTTGAAGGGGTTCCAGGAGGCAGTGAGGACCAGCATCACGATTCCCCGCTGGCACCTTTGCTGTGGCAGCAAAAGCTGGACGTTTGTCTTTTTTGCTCCAAACACCGCCGAAAGTGAAACAACTTCCTTTTGACGATAGCGTCCACAGGAAAGCAGAGAGGGTGAAATTGTCTGGGGCATTTGAAGGGGTTCCAGGAGGCAGTGAGGACCAGCATCACTTTTCCCCGCTGGCACCTTTGCTGTGGCAGCAAAAGCTGGATGTTTGTCTTTTTTGCTCCGGAGGCTGCTGAGAGTGAGAAAAGGTGCTTTTGAGGATAGATTCTGCAGGAAAGCAGAGAGGGCCAAATTGTCTGGGGCATTTGAAGGGGTTCCAGGAGGCAGTGAGGACCAGCATCACTTTTCCCCGCTGGCACCTTTGCTGTGGCAGCAAAAGCTGGACGTTTGTCTTTTTTGCTCCAAACACCGCCGAAATTGAAAAAAGGTGCTTTTGAGGATAGATTCTGCAGGAAAGCAGAGAGGGCCAAATTGTCTGGGGCATTTGAAGGGGTTCCAGGAGGCAGTGAGGACCAGCATCACTTTTCCCCGCTGGCACCTTTGCTGTGGCAGCAAAAGCTGGACGTTTGTCTTTTTTGCTCCAAACACCGCCCAAAGTGAAACAAGTTGCTTTTGACGATAGCGTTCGCAGGAAAGAAGAGAGGGCTAAATTGTCTGGGGCATTTGAAGGGGTTCCAGGAGGCAGTGAGGACCAGCATCACTTTTCCCCTCTGGCGCCTTTGCTGTGCAGCAAAAGATGGACGTATGTCTTTTTTGCTCCAAACACCGCTGAAAGTGAAAAAAGGTGCTTTTGACGATTGACTCTGCAGAAAAGCAGGGAGGGCCAAATTGTCTGGGGCATTTGAAGGGGTTCCAGGAGGCAGTGAGGACCAGCATCACTTTTCCCCGCTGGCACCTTTGCTGTGGCAGCAAAAGCTGGACGTTTGTCTTTTTTGCTCCAAACACCGCCGAAAGTGAAAGAAGGTGCTTTTGAGGATAGAGTCTGCAGAAAAGCAGAGAGGGCCAAATTGTCTGGGGCATTTGAAGGGGTTCCAGGAGGCAGTGAGGACCAACATCACTTTTCCCCGCTGGCACCTTTGCTGTGGCAGCAAAAGCTGGACGTTTGTCTTTTTTGCTCCAAACCCCGCCGAAAGTGAAAAAAGATGCTTTTGAGGATAGATTCTGCTGGAAAGCAGAGAGGGCTAAATTGTCTGGGGCATTTGAAGGGGTTCCAGGAGGCAGTGAGGACCAGCATCACGATTCCCCGCTGGCACCTTTGCTGTGGCAGCAAAAGCTGGATGTTTGTCTTTTTTGCTCCGGAGGCTGCCGAGAGTGAGAAAAGGTGCTTTTGAGGATAGAGTCTGCAGGAAAGCAGAGAGGGTGAAATTGTCTGGGGCATTTGAAGGGGTTCCAGGAGGCAGTGAGGACCAGCATCACTTTTCCCCGCTGGCACCTTTGCTGTGGCAGCAAAAGCTGGACGTTTGTCTTTTTTGCTACAAACACCGCCGAAAGTGAAAAAAGGTGCTTTTGAGGATAGAGTCTGCATGAAAGCAGAGAGGGCCAAATTGTCTGGGGCATTTGAAGGGGTTCCAGGAGGCAGTGAGGACCAGCATCACTTTTCCCCGCTGGCACCTTTGCTATGGCAGCAAAAGCTGGACGTTTGACTTTTTTGCTCCAAACACCGCCGAAAGTGAGAAAAGGTGCTTTTGAGGATAGATTCTGCAGGAAAGCAGAGAGGGCTAAATTGTCTGGGGCATTTGAAGGGGTTCCAGGAGGCAGTGAGGACCAGCATCACTTTTCCCCGCTGGCACCTTTGCTGTGGCAGCAAAAGCTGGACGTTTGTCTTTTTTGCTCCAAACACCGCCGAAAGTGAGAAAAGGTGCTTTTGAGGATAGATTCTGCAGGAAAGCAGAGAGGGCTAAATTGTCTGGGGCATTTGAAGGGGTTCCAGGAGGCAGTGAGGACCAGCATCACTTTTCCCCGCTGGCACCTTTGCTGTGGCAGCAAAAGCTGGACGTTTGTCTTTTTTGCTCCAAACACCGCCGAAAGTGAAACAAGTTCCTTTTGACGATAGCGTCCACAGGAAAGCAGAGAGGGTGAAATTGTCTGGGGCATTTGAAGGGGTTCCAGGAGGCAGTGAGGACCAGCATCACTTTTCCCCGCTGGCACCTTTGCTGTGGCAGCAAAAGCTGGACGTTTGTCTTTTTTGCTCCAAACACCGCCGAAAGTGAGAAAAGGTGCTTTTGAGGATAGATTCTGCAGGAAAGCAGAGAGGGCTAAATTGTCTGGGGCATTTGAAGGGCTTCCAGGAGGCAGTGAGGACCAGCATCACTTTTCCCCGCTGGCACCTTTGCTGTGGCAGTAAAAGCTGGACGTTTGTCTTTTTTGCTCCAAACACCGCCGAAAGTGAAACAAGTTCCTTTTGACGATAGCGTCCACAGGAAAGCAGAGAGGGCCAAATTGTCTGGGGCATTTGAAGGGGTTCCAGGAGGCAGTGAGGACCAACATCACTTTTCCCCGCTGGCACCTTTGCTGTGGCAGCAAAAGCTGGACGTTTGTCTTTTTTGCTCCAAACCCCGCCGAAAGTGAAAAAAGATGCTTTTGAGGATAGATTCTGCTGGAAAGCAGAGAGGGCTAAATTGTCTGGGGCATTTGAAGGGGTTCCAGGAGGCAGTGAGGACCAGCATCACGATTCCCCGCTGGCACCTTTGCTGTGGCAGCAAAAGCTGTATGTTTGTCTTTTTTGCTCCGGAGGCTGCCGAGAGTGAGAAAAGGTGCTTTTGAGGATAGATTCTGCAGGAAAGCAGAGAGGGTGAAATTGTCTGGGGCATTTGAAGGGGTTCCAGGAGGCAGTGAGGACCAGCATCACTTTTCCCCGCTGGCACCTTTGCTGTGGCAGCAAAAGCTGGACGTTTGTCTTTTTTGCTCCAAACACCGCCGAAAGTGAAAAAAGGTGCTTTTGAGGATAGAGTCTGCATGAAAGCAGAGAGGGCCAAATTGTCTGGGGCATTTGAAGGGGTTCCAGGAGGCAGTGAGGACCAGCATCACTTTTCCCCGCTGGCACCTTTGCTATGGCAGCAAAAGCTGGACGTTTGACTTTTTTGCTCCAAACACCGCCGAAAGTGAGAAAAGGTGCTTTTGAGGATAGATTCTGCAGGAAAGCAGAGAGGGCTAAATTGTCTGGGGCATTTGAAGGGGTTCCAGGAGGCAGTGAGGACCAGCATCACTTTTCCCCGCTGGCACCTTTGCTGTGGCAGCAAAAGCTGGACGTTTGTCTTTTTTGCTCCAAACACCGCCGAAAGTGAGAAAAGGTGCTTTTGAGGATAGATTCTGCAGGAAAGCAGAGAGGGCTAAATTGTCTGGGGCATTTGAAGGGGTTCCAGGAGGCAGTGAGGACCAGCATCACTTTTCCCCGCTGGCACCTTTGCTGTGGCAGCAAAAGCTGGACGTTTGTCTTTTTTGCTCCAAACACCGCCGAAAGTGAAACAACTTCCTTTTGACGATAGCGTCCACAGGAAAGCAGAGAGGGTGAAATTGTCTGGGGCATTTGAAGGGGTTCCAGGAGGCAGTGAGGACCAGCATCACTTTTCCCCGCTGGCACCTTTGCTGTGGCAGCAAAAGCTGGATGTTTGTCTTTTTTGCTCCGGAGGCTGCTGAGAGTGAGAAAAGGTGCTTTTGAGGATAGATTCTGCAGGAAAGCAGAGAGGGCCAAATTGTCTGGGGCATTTGAAGGGCTTCCAGGAGGCAGTGAGGACCAGCATCACTTTTCCCCGCTGGCACCTTTGCTGTGGCAGCAAAAGCTGGACGTTTGTCTTTTTTGCTCCAAACACCGCCGAAATTGAAAAAAGGTGCTTTTGAGGATAGATTCTGCAGGAAAGCAGAGAGGGCCAAATTGTCTGGGGCATTTGAAGGGGTTCCAGGAGGCAGTGAGGACCAGCATCACTTTTCCCCGCTGGCACCTTTGCTGTGGCAGCAAAAGCTGGACGTTTGTCTTTTTTGCTCCAAACACCGCCGAAAGTGAAACAAGTTGCTTTTGACGATAGCGTTCGCAGGAAAGAAGAGAGGGCTAAATTGTCTGGGGCATTTGAAGGGGTTCCAGGAGGCAGTGAGGACCAGCATCACTTTTCCCCTCTGGCACCTTTGCTGTGGCAGCAAAAGCTGGACGTATGTCTTTTTTGCTCCAAACACCGCTGAAAGTGAAAAAAGGTGCTTTTGACGATTGACTCTGCAGGAAAGCAGGGAGGGCCAAATTGTCTGGGGCATTTGAAGGGGTTCCAGGAGGCAGTGAGGACCAGCATCACTTTTCCCCGCTGGCACCTTTGCTGTGGCAGCAAAAGCTGGACGTTTGTCTTTTTTGCTCCAAACACCGCCGAAAGTGAAACAAGTTACTTTTGACAATAGCGTCCGCAGGAAAGAAGAGAGGGTGAAATTGTCTGGGGCATTTGAAGGGGTTCCAGGAGGCAGTGAGGACCAGCATCACTTTTCCCCGCTGGCACCTTTGCTGTGGCAGCAAAAGCTGGACGTTTGTCTTTTTTGCTCCAAACACCGCCGAAAGTGAGAAAAGGTGCTTTTGAGGATAGATTCTGCAGGAAAGCAGAGAGGGCTAAATTGTCTGGGGCATTTGAAGGGGTTCCAGGAGGCAGTGAGGACCAGCATCACTTTTCCCCGCTGGCACCTTTGCTATGGCAGCAAAAGCTGGACGTTTGTCTTTTTTGCTCCAAACACCGCCGAAAGTGAGAAAAGGTGCTTTTGAGGATAGATTCTGCAGGAAAGCAGAGAGGGCTAAATTGTCTGGGGCATTTGAAGGGGTTCCAGGAGGCAGTGAGGACCAGCATCACTTTTCCCCGCTGGCACCTTTGCTGTGGCAGCAAAAGCTGGACGTTTGTCTTTTTTGCTCCAAACACCGCCGAAAGTGAAAGAAGGTGCTTTTGAGGATAGATTCTGCAGGAAAGCAGAGAGGGCTAAATTGTCTGGGGCATTTGAAGGGGTTCCAGGAGGCAGTGAGGACCAGCATCACTTTTCAACCCTGGCACCTTTGCTGTGGCAGCAAAAGCCGGACATTTGTCTTTTTTGCTCCGGAGGCTGCTGAGAGTGAGAAAAGGTGCTTTTGAGGATAGATTCTGCAGGAAAGCAGAGAGGGCCAAATTGTCTGGGGCATTTGAAGGGGTTCCAGGAGGCAGTGAGGACCAGCATCACTTTTCCCCGCTGGCACCTTTGCTGTGGCAGCAAAAGCTGGACGTTTGCCTTTTTTGCTCCAAACACCGCCGAAAGTGAAAAAAGGTCCTTTTGACGATAGCGTCCGCAGGAAAGAAGAGAGGGTGAAATTGTCTGGGGCATTTGAAGGGGTTCCAGGAGGCAGTGAGGACCAGCATCACTTTTCCCCGCTGGCACCTTTGCTCTGGTAGCAAAAGCTGGATGTTTGTCTTTTTTTCTCCGGAGGCTGCCGAGACTGTGAAAAGGTGCTTTTGAGGATAGAGTCTGCAAGAAAGCAGAGAGATCTAAATTGCCTGGGGCATTTGAAGGGGTTCCAGGAGGCAGTGAGGACCAGCATCACTTTTCCCCGCTGGCACCTTTGCTGTGGCAGCAAAAGCTGGACGTTTGTCTTTTTTGCTCCAAACACCGCCGAAAGTGAAACAAGTTACTTTTGACAATAGCGTCCGCAGGAAAGAAGAGAGGGTGAAATTGTCTGGGGCATTTGAAGGGGTTCCAGGAGGCAGTGAGGACCAGCATCACTTTTCCCCGCTGGCACCTTTGCTGTGGCAGCAAAAGCTGGACGTTTGTCTTTTTTGCTCAAAACACCGCCGAAAGTGAAAAAAGGTGCTTTTGAGGATAGAGTCTGCAGGAAAGCAGAGAGGGCCAAATTGTCTGGGGCATTTGAAGGGGTTCCAGGAGGCAGTGAGGACCAGCATCACTTTTCCCCGCTGGCACCTTTGCTATGGCAGCAAAAGCTGGACGTTTGACTTTTTTGCTCCAAACACCGCCGAAAGTGAGAAAAGGTGCTTTTGAGGATAGATTCTGCAGGAAAGCAGAGAGGGCTAAATTGTCTGGGGCATTTGAAGGGGTTCCAGGAGGCAGTGAGGACCAGCATCACTTTTCCCCGCTGGCACCTTTGCTGTGGCAGCAAAAGCTGGACGTTTGTCTTTTTTGCTCCAAACACCGCCGGAAGTGAAAAAAGGTCCTTTTGACGATAGCGTCCGCAGGAAAGAAGAGAGGGTGAAATTGTCTGGGGCATTTGAAGGGGTTCCAGGAGGCAGTGAGGACCAGCATCACTTTTCCCCGCTGGCACCTTTGCTGTGGCAGCAAAAGCTGGACGTTTGTCTTTTTTGCTCCAAACACCGCCGAAAGTGAAACAAGTTCCTTTTGACGATAGCGTCCACAGGAAAGCAGAGAGGGTGAAATTGTCTGGGGCATTTGAAGGGGTTCCAGGAGGCAGTGAGGACCAGCATCACTTTTCCCCGCTGGCACCTTTGCTGTGGCAGCAAAAACTGGACGTTTGTCTTTTTTGCTCCAAACACCGCCGAAAGTGAGAAAAGGTGCTTTTGAGGATAGATTCTGCAGGAAAGCAGAGAGGGCTAAATTGTCTGGGGCATTTGAAGGGGTTCCAGGAGGCAGTGAGGACCAGCATCACTTTTCAACCCTGGCACCTTTGCTGTGGCAGCAAAAGCCGGACATTTGTCTTTTTTGCTCCGGAGGCTGCTGAGAGTGAGAAAAGGTGCTTTTGAGGATAGATTCTGCAGGAAAGCAGAGAGGGCCAAATTGTCTGGGGCATTTGAAGGGGTTCCAGGAGGCAGTGAGGACCAGCATCACTTTTCCCCGCTGGCACCTTTGCTGTGGCAGCAAAAGCTGGACGTTTGCCTTTTTTGCTCCAAACACCGACGAAAGTGAAAAAAGGTCCTTTTGACGATAGCGTCCGCAGGAAAGAAGAGAGGGTGAAATTGTCTGGGGCATTTGAAGGGGTTCCAGGAGGCAGTGAGGACCAGCATCACTTTTCCCCGCTGGCACCTTTGCTCTGGTAGCAAAAGCTGGATGTTTGTCTTTTTTTCTCCGGAGGCTGCCGAGACTGTGAAAAGGTGCTTTTGAGGATAGAGTCTGCAAGAAAGCAGAGAGATCTAAATTGCCTGGGGCATTTGAAGGGGTTCCAGGAGGCAGTGAGGACCAGCATCACTTTTCCCCGCTGGCACCTTTGCTGTGGCAGCAAAAGCTGGACGTTTGTCTTTTTTGCTCCAAACACCGCCGAAAGTGAAACAAGTTACTTTTGACAATAGCGTCCGCAGGAAAGAAGAGAGGGTGAAATTGTCTGGGGCATTTGAAGGGGTTCCAGGAGGCAGTGAGGACCAGCATCACTTTTCCCCGCTGGCACCTTTGCTGTGGCAGCAAAAGCTGGACGTTTGTCTTTTTTGCTCAAAACACCGCCGAAAGTGAAAAAAGGTGCTTTTGAGGATAGAGTCTGCAGGAAAGCAGAGAGGGCCAAATTGTCTGGGGCATTTGAAGGGGTTCCAGGAGGCAGTGAGGACCAGCATCACTTTTCCCCGCTGGCACCTTTGCTATGGCAGCAAAAGCTGGACGTTTGACTTTTTTGCTCCAAACACCGCCGAAAGTGAGAAAAGGTGCTTTTGAGGATAGATTCTGCAGGAAAGCAGAGAGGGCTAAATTGTCTGGGGCATTTGAAGGGGTTCCAGGAGGCAGTGAGGACCAGCATCACTTTTCCCCGCTGGCACCTTTGCTGTGGCAGCAAAAGCTGGACGTTTGTCTTTTTTGCTCCAAACACCGCCGAAAGTGAAAAAAGGTCCTTTTGACGATAGCGTCCGCAGGAAAGAAGAGAGGGTGAAATTGTCTGGGGCATTTGAAGGGGTTCCAGGAGGCAGTGAGGACCAGCATCACTTTTCCCCGCTGGCACCTTTGCTGTGGCAGCAAAAGCTGGACGTTTGTCTTTTTTGCTCCAAACACCGCCGAAAGTGAAAAAAGGTCCTTTTGACGATAGCGTCCGCAGGAAAGAAGAGAGGGTGAAATTGTCTGGGGCATTTGAAGGGGTTCCAGGAGGCAGTGAGGACCAGCATCACTTTTCCCCGCTGGCACCTTTGCTGTGGCAGCAAAAGCTGGACGTTTGTCTTTTTTGCTCCAAACACCGCCGAAAGTGAAACAAGTTCCTTTTGACGATAGCGTCCACAGGAAAGCAGAGAGGGTGAAATTGTCTGGGGCATTTGAAGGGGTTCCAGGAGGCAGTGAGGACCAGCATCACTTTTCCCCGCTGGCACCTTTGCTGTGGCAGCAAAAGCTGGATGTTTGTCTTTTTTGCTCCGGAGGCTGCTGAGAGTGAGAAAAGGTGCTTTTGAGGATAGATTCTGCAGGAAAGCAGAGAGGGCCAAATTGTCTGGGGCATTTGAAGGGCTTCCAGGAGGCAGTGAGGACCAGCATCACTTTTCCCCGCTGGCACCTTTGCTATGGCAGCAAAAGCTGGACGTTTGTCTTTTTTGCTCCAAACACCGCCGAAAGTGAGAAAAGGTGCTTTTGAGGATAGATTCTGCAGGAAAGCAGAGAGGGCTAAATTGTCTGGGGCATTTGAAGGGGTTCCAGGAGGCAGTGAGGACCAGCATCACTTTTCCCCGCTGGCACCTTTGCTGTGGCAGCAAAAGCTGGACGTTTGTCTTTTTTGCTCCAAACACCGCCGAAAGTGAGAAAAGGTGCTTTTGAGGATAGATTCTGCAGGAAAGCAGAGAGGGCTAAATTGTCTGGGGCATTTGAAGGGGTTCCAGGAGGCAGTGAGGACCAGCATCACTTTTCAACCCTGGCACCTTTGCTGTGGCAGCAAAAGCCGGACATTTGTCTTTTTTGCTCCGGAGGCTGCCGAGAGTGAGAAAAGGTGCTTTTGAGGATAGATTCTGCAGGAAAGCAGAGAGGGCCAAATTGTCTGGGGCATTTGAAGGGGTTCCAGGAGGCAGTGAGGACCAGCATCACTTTTCCCCGCTGGCACCTTTGCTGTGGCAGCAAAAGCTGGACGTTTGCCTTTTTTGCTCCAAACACCGCCGAAAGTGAAAAAAGGTCCTTTTGACGATAGCGTCCGCAGGAAAGCAGAGAGGGTGAAATTGTCTGGGGCATTTGAAGGGGTTCCAGGAGGCAGTGAGGACCAGCATCACTTTTCCCCGCTGGCACCTTTGCTCTGGTAGCAAAAGCTGGATGTTTGTCTTTTTTTCTCCGGAGGCTGCCGAGACTGTGAAAAGGTGCTTTTGAGGATAGAGTCTGCAAGAAAGCAGAGAGATCTAAATTGCCTGGGGCATTTGAAGGGGTTCCAGGAGGCAGTGAGGACCAGCATCACTTTTCCCCGCTGGCACCTTTGCTGTGGCAGCAAAAGCTGGACGTTTGTCTTTTTTGCTCCAAACACCGCCGAAAGTGAAACAAGTTACTTTTGACAATAGCGTCCGCAGGAAAGAAGAGAGGGTGAAATAGTCTGGGGCATTTGAAGGGGTTCCAGGAGGCAGTGAGGACCAGCATCACTTTTCCCCGCTGGCACCTTTGCTGTGGCAGCAAAAGCTGGACGTTTGTCTTTTTTGCTCCAAACACCGCCGAAAGTGAAAAAAGGTCCTTTTGACGATAGCGTCCGCAGGAAAGAAGAGAGGGTGAAATTGTCTGGGGCATTTGAAGGGGTTCCAGGAGGCAGTGAGGACCAGCATCACTTTTCCCCGCTGGCACCTTTGCTGTGGCAGCAAAAGCTGGACGTTTGTCTTTTTTGCTCCAAACACCGCCGAAAGTGAAACAAGTTCCTTTTGACGATAGCGTCCACAGGAAAGCAGAGAGGGTGAAATTGTCTGGGGCATTTGAAGGGGTTCCAGGAGGCAGTGAGGACCAGCATCACTTTTCCCCGCTGGCACCTTTGCTGTGGCAGCAAAAGCTGGATGTTTGTCTTTTTTGCTCCGGAGGCTGCTGAGAGTGAGAAAAGGTGCTTTTGAGGATAGATTCTGCAGGAAAGCAGAGAGGGCCAAATTGTCTGGGGCATTGGAAGGGTTTCCAGGAGGCAGTGAGGACCAGCATCACTTTTCCCCGCTGGCACCTTTGCTGTGGCAGCAAAAGCTGGACGTTTGTCTTTTTTGCTCCAAACACCGCCGAAAGTGAAAAAAGGTCCTTTTGACGATAGCGTCCGCAGGAAAGCAGAGAGGGCCAAATTGTCTGGGGCATTTGAAGGGGTTGCAGGAGGCAGTGAGGACCAGCATCACTTTTCCCCGCTGGCACCTTTGCTGTGGCAGCAAAAGCTGGACGTTTGTCTTTTTTGCTCCAAACACCGCCGAAAGTGAAAAAAGGTGCTTTTGTGGATAGAGACTGCAGGAAAGAAGAAAGGGTGAAATTGTATGGGGCATTTGAAGGGGTTCCAGGAGGCAGTGAGGACCAGCATCACTTTTCCCCGCTGGCACCTTTGCTGTGGCAGCAAAAGCTGGACGTTTGTCTTTTTTGCTACGGAGGCTGACGAGACTGTAAAAAGGTGCTTTTGAGGATAGAGTCTGCAGGAAAGCAGAGAGGGCCCAATTGACTGGGGCATTTGATGGGGTTCCAGGAGACAGTGAGGACCAGCATCACTTTTCCCCGCTGGCACCTTTGCTGTGGCAGCAAAAGCTGGACGTTTGTCTTTTTTGCTCCGGAGGCTGCTGAGAGTGAGAAAAGGTGCTTTTGACGATAGAGTCCGCAGGAAAGAAGAGAGGGCCAAATTGTCTGGGGCATTTGAAGGGGTTCCAGGAGGCAGTGAGGACCAGCATCACTTTTCCCCGCTGGCACCTTTGCTGTAGCAGCAAAAGCTGGATGTTTGTCTTTTTTGCTCCGGAGGCTGCTGAGAGTGAGAAAAGGTGCTTTTGAGGATAGAGTCCGTAGGAAAGCAGAGAGGGCCAAATTGTCTGGGGCATTTGAAGGGCTTCCAGGAGGCAGTGAGGACCAGCATCACTTTTCCCCGCTGGCACCTTTGCTGTGGCAGCAAAAGCTGGACGTTTGTCTTTTTTGCTCCAAACACCGCCGAAAGTGAAACAAGGTGCTTTTGAGGATAGATTCTGGTGGAAAGCAGAGAGGGCTAAACTTTCTGGGGCATTTGAAGGGGTTCCAGGAGGCAGTGAGGACCAGCATCACTTTTCCCCGCTGGCACCTTTGCTGTGGCAGCAAAAGCTGGACGTTTGTCTTTTTTGCTCCAAACACCGCCGAAATTGAAAAAAGGTGCTTTTGAGGATAGATTCTGCAGGAAAGCAGAGAGGGCCAAATTGTCTGGGGCATTTGAAGGGGTTCCAGGAGGCAGTGAGGACCAGCATCACTTTTCCCCGCTGGCACCTTTGCTGTGGCAGCAAAAGCTGGACGTTTGTCTTTTTTGCTCCAAACACCGCCGAAAGTGAAACAAGTTGCTTTTGACGATAGCGTTCGCAGGAAAGAAGAGAGGGCTAAATTGTCTGGGGCATTTGAAGGGGTTCCAGGAGGCAGTGAGGACCAGCATCACTTTTCCCCTCTGGCACCTTTGCTGTGGCAGCAAAAGCTGGACGTATGTCTTTTTTGCTCCAAACACCGCTGAAAGTGAAAAAAGGTGCTTTTGACGATTGACTCTGCAGGAAAGCAGGGAGGGCCAAATTGTCTGGGGCATTTGAAGGGGTTCCAGGAGGCAGTGAGGACCAGCATCACTTTTCCCCGCTGGCACCTTTGCTGTGGCAGCAAAAGCTGGACGTTTGTCTTTTTTGCTCCAAACACCGCCGAAAGTGAAACAAGTTACTTTTGACAATAGCGTCCGCAGGAAAGAAGAGAGGGTGAAATTGTCTGGGGCATTTGAAGGGGTTCCAGGAGGCAGTGAGGACCAGCATCACTTTTCCCCGCTGGCACCTTTGCTGTGGCAGCAAAAGCTGGACGTTTGTCTTTTTTGCTCCAAACACCGCCGAAAGTGAAACAAGTTACTTTTTACAATAGCGTCCGCAGGAAAGAAGAGAGGGTGAAATTGTCTGGGGCATTTGAAGGGGTTCCAGGAGGCAGTGAGGACCAGCATCACTTTTCCCCGCTGGCACCTTTGCTGTGGCAGCAAAAGCTGGACGTTTGTCTTTTTTGCTCCAAACACCGCCGAAAGTGAGAAAAGGTGCTTTTGAGGATAGATTCTGCAGGAAAGCAGAGAGGGCTAAATTGTCTGGGGCATTTGAAGGGGTTCCAGGAGGCAGTGAGGACCAGCATCACTTTTCCCCGCTGGCACCTTTGCTGTGGCAGCAAAAGCTGGACGTTTGTCTTTTTTGCTCCAAACACCGCCGAAAGTGAAACAAGTTCCTTTTGACGATAGCGTCCACAGGAAAGCAGAGAGGGTGAAATTGTCTGGGGCATTTGAAGGGGTTCCAGGAGGCAGTGAGGACCAGCATCACTTTTCCCCGCTGGCACCTTTGCTGTGGCAGCAAAAGCTGGACGTTTGTCTTTTTTGCTCCAAACACCGCCGAAAGTGAGAAAAGGTGCTTTTGAGGATAGATTCTGCAGGAAAGCAGAGAGGGCTAAATTGTCTGGGGCATTTGAAGGGCTTCCAGGAGGCAGTGAGGACCAGCATCACTTTTCCCCGCTGGCACCTTTGCTGTGGCAGTAAAAGCTGGACGTTTGTCTTTTTTGCTCCAAACACCGCCGAAAGTGAAACAAGTTCCTTTTGACGATAGCGTCCACAGGAAAGCAGAGAGGGCCAAATTGTCTGGGGCATTTGAAGGGGTTCCAGGAGGCAGTGAGGACCAACATCACTTTTCCCCGCTGGCACCTTTGCTGTGGCAGCAAAAGCTGGACGTTTGTCTTTTTTGCTCCAAACCCCGCCGAAAGTGAAAAAAGATGCTTTTGAGGATAGATTCTGCTGGAAAGCAGAGAGGGCTAAATTGTCTGGGGCATTTGAAGGGGTTCCAGGAGGCAGTGAGGACCAGCATCACGATTCCCCGCTGGCACCTTTGCTGTGGCAGCAAAAGCTGTATGTTTGTCTTTTTTGCTCCGGAGGCTGCCGAGAGTGAGAAAAGGTGCTTTTGAGGATAGATTCTGCAGGAAAGCAGAGAGGGTGAAATTGTCTGGGGCATTTGAAGGGGTTCCAGGAGGCAGTGAGGACCAGCATCACTTTTCCCCGCTGGCACCTTTGCTGTGGCAGCAAAAGCTGGACGTTTGTCTTTTTTGCTCCAAACACCGCCGAAAGTGAAAAAAGGTGCTTTTGAGGATAGAGTCTGCATGAAAGCAGAGAGGGCCAAATTGTCTGGGGCATTTGAAGGGGTTCCAGGAGGCAGTGAGGACCAGCATCACTTTTCCCCGCTGGCACCTTTGCTATGGCAGCAAAAGCTGGACGTTTGACTTTTTTGCTCCAAACACCGCCGAAAGTGAGAAAAGGTGCTTTTGAGGATAGATTCTGCAGGAAAGCAGAGAGGGCTAAATTGTCTGGGGCATTTGAAGGGGTTCCAGGAGGCAGTGAGGACCAGCATCACTTTTCCCCGCTGGCACCTTTGCTGTGGCAGCAAAAGCTGGACGTTTGTCTTTTTTGCTCCAAACACCGCCGAAAGTGAGAAAAGGTGCTTTTGAGGATAGATTCTGCAGGAAAGCAGAGAGGGCTAAATTGTCTGGGGCATTTGAAGGGGTTCCAGGAGGCAGTGAGGACCAGCATCACTTTTCCCCGCTGGCACCTTTGCTGTGGCAGCAAAAGCTGGACGTTTGTCTTTTTTGCTCCAAACACCGCCGAAAGTGAAACAACTTCCTTTTGACGATAGCGTCCACAGGAAAGCAGAGAGGGTGAAATTGTCTGGGGCATTTGAAGGGGTTCCAGGAGGCAGTGAGGACCAGCATCACTTTTCCCCGCTGGCACCTTTGCTGTGGCAGCAAAAGCTGGATGTTTGTCTTTTTTGCTCCGGAGGCTGCTGAGAGTGAGAAAAGGTGCTTTTGAGGATAGATTCTGCAGGAAAGCAGAGAGGGCCAAATTGTCTGGGGCATTTGAAGGGCTTCCAGGAGGCAGTGAGGACCAGCATCACTTTTCCCCGCTGGCACCTTTGCTGTGGCAGCAAAAGCTGGACGTTTGTCTTTTTTGCTCCAAACACCGCCGAAATTGAAAAAAGGTGCTTTTGAGGATAGATTCTGCAGGAAAGCAGAGAGGGCCAAATTGTCTGGGGCATTTGAAGGGGTTCCAGGAGGCAGTGAGGACCAGCATCACTTTTCCCCGCTGGCACCTTTGCTGTGGCAGCAAAAGCTGGACGTTTGTCTTTTTTGCTCCAAACACCGCCGAAAGTGAAACAAGTTGCTTTTGACGATAGCGTTCGCAGGAAAGAAGAGAGGGCTAAATTGTCTGGGGCATTTGAAGGGGTTCCAGGAGGCAGTGAGGACCAGCATCACTTTTCCCCGCTGGCACCTTTGCTGTGGCAGCAAAAGCTGGACGTTTGTCTTTTTTGCTACGGAGGCTGACGAGACTGTAAAAAGGTGCTTTTGAGGATAGAGTCTGCAGGAAAGCAGAGAGGGCCCAATTGACTGGGGCATTTGATGGGGTTCCAGGAGACAGTGAGGACCAGCATCACTTTTCCCCGCTGGCACCTTCGCTGTGGCAGCAAAAGCTGGACGTTTGTCTTTTTTGCTCCGGAGGCTGCTGAGAGTGAGAAAAGGTGCTTTTGACGATAGAGTCCGCAGGAAAGAAGAGAGGGCCAAATTGTCTGGGGCATTTGAAGGGGTTCCAGGAGGCAGTGAGGACCAGCATCACTTTTCCCCGCTGGCACCTTTGCTGTAGCAGCAAAAGCTGGATGTTTGTCTTTTTTGCTCCGGAGGCTGCTGAGAGTGAGAAAAGGTGCTTTTGAGGATAGAGTCCGTAGGAAAGCAGAGAGGGCCAAATTGTCTGGGGCATTTGAAGGGCTTCCAGGAGGCAGTGAGGACCAGCATCACTTTTCCCCGCTGGCACCTTTGCTGTGGCAGCAAAAGCTGGACGTTTGTCTTTTTTGCTCCAAACACCGCCGAAAGTGAAACAAGGTGCTTTTGAGGATAGATTCTGGTGGAAAGCAGAGAGGGCTAAACTTTCTGGGGCATTTGAAGGGGTTCCAGGAGGCAGTGAGGACCAGCATCACTTTTCCCCGCTGGCACCTTTGCTGTGGCAGCAAAAGCTGGACGTTTGTCTTTTTTGCTCCAAACACCGCCGAAATTGAAAAAAGGTGCTTTTGAGGATAGATTCTGCAGGAAAGCAGAGAGGGCCAAATTGTCTGGGGCATTTGAAGGGGTTCCAGGAGGCAGTGAGGACCAGCATCACTTTTCCCCGCTGGCACCTTTGCTGTGGCAGCAAAAGCTGGACGTTTGTCTTTTTTGCTCCAAACACCGCCGAAAGTGAAACAAGTTGCTTTTGACGATAGCGTTCGCAGGAAAGAAGAGAGGGCTAAATTGTCTGGGGCATTTGAAGGGGTTCCAGGAGGCAGTGAGGACCAGCATCACTTTTCCCCTCTGGCACCTTTGCTGTGGCAGCAAAAGCTGGACGTATGTCTTTTTTGCTCCAAACACCGCTGAAAGTGAAAAAAGGTGCTTTTGACGATTGACTCTGCAGGAAAGCAGGGAGGGCCAAATTGTCTGGGGCATTTGAAGGGGTTCCAGGAGGCAGTGAGGACCAGCATCACTTTTCCCCGCTGGCACCTTTGCTGTGGCAGCAAAAGCTGGACGTTTGTCTTTTTTGCTCCAAACACCGCCGAAAGTGAAACAAGTTACTTTTGACAATAGCGTCCGCAGGAAAGAAGAGAGGGTGAAATTGTCTGGGGCATTTGAAGGGGTTCCAGGAGGCAGTGAGGACCAGCATCACTTTTCCCCGCTGGCACCTTTGCTGTGGCAGCAAAAGCTGGACGTTTGTCTTTTTTGCTCCAAACACCGCCGAAAGTGAAACAAGTTACTTTTTACAATAGCGTCCGCAGGAAAGAAGAGAGGGTGAAATTGTCTGGGGCATTTGAAGGGGTTCCAGGAGGCAGTGAGGACCAGCATCACTTTTCCCCGCTGGCACCTTTGCTGTGGCAGCAAAAGCTGGACGTTTGTCTTTTTTGCTCCAAACACCGCCGAAAGTGAGAAAAGGTGCTTTTGAGGATAGATTCTGCAGGAAAGCAGAGAGGGCTAAATTGTCTGGGGCATTTGAAGGGGTTCCAGGAGGCAGTGAGGACCAGCATCACTTTTCCCCGCTGGCACCTTTGCTGTGGCAGCAAAAGCTGGACGTTTGTCTTTTTTGCTCCAAACACCGCCGAAAGTGAAACAAGTTCCTTTTGACGATAGCGTCCACAGGAAAGCAGAGAGGGTGAAATTGTCTGGGGCATTTGAAGGGGTTCCAGGAGGCAGTGAGGACCAGCATCACTTTTCCCCGCTGGCACCTTTGCTGTGGCAGCAACAGCTGGACGTTTGTCTTTTTTGCTCCAAACACCGCCGAAAGTGAGAAAAGGTGCTTTTGAGGATAGATTCTGCAGGAAAGCAGAGAGGGCTAAATTGTCTGGGGCATTTGAAGGGCTTCCAGGAGGCAGTGAGGACCAGCATCACTTTTCCCCGCTGGCACCTTTGCTGTGGCAGTAAAAGCTGGACGTTTGTCTTTTTTGCTCCAAACACCGCCGAAAGTGAAACAAGTTCCTTTTGACGATAGCGTCCACAGGAAAGCAGAGAGGGCCAAATTGTCTGGGGCATTTGAAGGGGTTCCAGGAGGCAGTGAGGACCAACATCACTTTTCCCCGCTGGCACCTTTGCTGTGGCAGCAAAAGCTGGACGTTTGTCTTTTTTGCTCCAAACCCCGCCGAAAGTGAAAAAAGATGCTTTTGAGGATAGATTCTGCTGGAAAGCAGAGAGGGCTAAATTGTCTGGGGCATTTGAAGGGGTTCCAGGAGGCAGTGAGGACCAGCATCACGATTCCCCGCTGGCACCTTTGCTGTGGCAGCAAAAGCTGTATGTTTGTCTTTTTTGCTCCGGAGGCTGCCGAGAGTGAGAAAAGGTGCTTTTGAGGATAGATTCTGCAGGAAAGCAGAGAGGGTGAAATTGTCTGGGGCATTTGAAGGGGTTCCAGGAGGCAGTGAGGACCAGCATCACTTTTCCCCGCTGGCACCTTTGCTGTGGCAGCAAAAGCTGGACGTTTGTCTTTTTTGCTCCAAACACCGCCGAAAGTGAAAAAAGGTGCTTTTGAGGATAGAGTCTGCATGAAAGCAGAGAGGGCCAAATTGTCTGGGGCATTTGAAGGGGTTCCAGGAGGCAGTGAGGACCAGCATCACTTTTCCCCGCTGGCACCTTTGCTATGGCAGCAAAAGCTGGACGTTTGACTTTTTTGCTCCAAACACCGCCGAAAGTGAGAAAAGGTGCTTTTGAGGATAGATTCTGCAGGAAAGCAGAGAGGGCTAAATTGTCTGGGGCATTTGAAGGGGTTCCAGGAGGCAGTGAGGACCAGCATCACTTTTCCCCGCTGGCACCTTTGCTGTGGCAGCAAAAGCTGGACGTTTGTCTTTTTTGCTCCAAACACCGCCGAAAGTGAGAAAAGGTGCTTTTGAGGATAGATTCTGCAGGAAAGCAGAGAGGGCTAAATTGTCTGGGGCATTTGAAGGGGTTCCAGGAGGCAGTGAGGACCAGCATCACTTTTCCCCGCTGGCACCTTTGCTGTGGCAGCAAAAGCTGGACGTTTGTCTTTTTTGCTCCAAACACCGCCGAAAGTGAAACAACTTCCTTTTGACGATAGCGTCCACAGGAAAGCAGAGAGGGTGAAATTGTCTGGGGCATTTGAAGGGGTTCCAGGAGGCAGTGAGGACCAGCATCACTTTTCCCCGCTGGCACCTTTGCTGTGGCAGCAAAAGCTGGATGTTTGTCTTTTTTGCTCCGGAGGCTGCTGAGAGTGAGAAAAGGTGCTTTTGAGGATAGATTCTGCAGGAAAGCAGAGAGGGCCAAATTGTCTGGGGCATTTGAAGGGCTTCCAGGAGGCAGTGAGGACCAGCATCACTTTTCCCCGCTGGCACCTTTGCTGTGGCAGCAAAAGCTGGACGTTTGTCTTTTTTGCTCCAAACACCGCCGAAATTGAAAAAAGGTGCTTTTGAGGATAGATTCTGCAGGAAAGCAGAGAGGGCCAAATTGTCTGGGGCATTTGAAGGGGTTCCAGGAGGCAGTGAGGACCAGCATCACTTTTCCCCGCTGGCACCTTTGCTGTGGCAGCAAAAGCTGGACGTTTGTCTTTTTTGCTCCAAACACCGCCGAAAGTGAAAGAAGTTGCTTTTGACGATAGCGTTCGCAGGAAAGAAGAGAGGGCTAAATTGTCTGGGGCATTTGAAGGGGTTCCAGGAGGCAGTGAGGACCAGCATCACTTTTCCCCTCTGGCACCTTTGCTGTGGCAGCAAAAGCTGGACGTATGTCTTTTTTGCTCCAAACACCGCTGAAAGTGAAAAAAGGTGCTTTTGACGATTGACTCTGCAGGAAAGCAGGGAGGGCCAAATTGTCTGGGGCATTTGAAGGGGTTCCAGGAGGCAGTGAGGACCAGCATCACTTTTCCCCGCTGGCACCTTTGCTGTGGCAGCAAAAGCTGGACGTTTGTCTTCTTTGCTCCAAACACCGCCGAAAGTGAAACAAGTTACTTTTGACAATAGCGTCCGCAGGAAAGAAGAGAGGGTGAAATTGTCTGGGGCATTTGAAGGGGTTCCAGGAGGCAGTGAGGACCAGCATCACTTTTCCCCGCTGGCACCTTTGCTGTGGCAGCAAAAGCTGGACGTTTGTCTTTTTTGCTCCAAACACCGCCGAAAGTGAGAAAAGGTGCTTTTGAGGATAGATTCTGCAGGAAAGCAGAGAGGGCTAAATTGTCTGGGGCATTTGAAGGGGTTCCAGGAGGCAGTGAGGACCAGCATCACTTTTCCCCGCTGGCACCTTTGCTATGGCAGCAAAAGCTGGACGTTTGTCTTTTTTGCTCCAAACACCGACGAAAGTGAGAAAAGGTGCTTTTGAGGATAGATTCTGCAGGAAAGCAGAGAGGGCTAAATTGTCTGGGGCATTTGAAGGGGTTCCAGGAGGCAGTGAGGACCAGCATCACTTTTCCCCGCTGGCACCTTTGCTGTGGCAGCAAAAGCTGGACGTTTGTCTTTTTTGCTCCAAACACCGCCGAAAGTGAAAGAAGGTGCTTTTGAGGATAGATTCTGCAGGAAAGCAGAGAGGGCTAAATTGTCTGGGGCATTTGAAGGGGTTCCAGGAGGCAGTGAGGACCAGCATCACTTTTCAACCCTGGCACCTTTGCTGTGGCAGCAAAAGCCGGACATTTGTCTTTTTTGCTCCGGAGGCTGCTGAGAGTGAGAAAAGGTGCTTTTGAGGATAGATTCTGCAGGAAAGCAGAGAGGGCCAAATTGTCTGGGGCATTTGAAGGGGTTCCAGGAGGCAGTGAGGACCAGCATCACTTTTCCCCGCTGGCACCTTTGCTGTGGCAGCAAAAGCTGGACGTTTGCCTTTTTTGCTCCAAACACCGCCGAAAGTGAAAAAAGGTCCTTTTGACGATAGCGTCCGCAGGAAAGAAGAGAGGGTGAAATTGTCTGGGGCATTTGAAGGGGTTCCAGGAGGCAGTGAGGACCAGCATCACTTTTCCCCGCTGGCACCTTTGCTCTGGTAGCAAAAGCTGGATGTTTGTCTTTTTTTCTCCGGAGGCTGCCGAGACTGTGAAAAGGTGCTTTTGAGGATAGAGTCTGCAAGAAAGCAGAGAGATCTAAATTGCCTGGGGCATTTGAAGGGGTTCCAGGAGGCAGTGAGGACCAGCATCACTTTTCCCCGCTGGCACCTTTGCTGTGGCAGCAAAAGCTGGACGTTTGTCTTTTTTGCTCCAAACACCGCCGAAAGTGAAACAAGTTACTTTTGACAATAGCGTCCGCAGGAAAGAAGAGAGGGTGAAATTGTCTGGGGCATTTGAAGGGGTTCCAGGAGGCAGTGAGGACCAGCATCACTTTTCCCCGCTGGCACCTTTGCTGTGGCAGCAAAAGCTGGACGTTTGTCTTTTTTGCTCAAAACACCGCCGAAAGTGAAAAAAGGTGCTTTTGAGGATAGAGTCTGCAGGAAAGCAGAGAGGGCCAAATTGTCTGGGGCATTTGAAGGGGTTCCAGGAGGCAGTGAGGACCAGCATCACTTTTCCCCGCTGGCACCTTTGCTATGGCAGCAAAAGCTGGACGTTTGACTTTTTTGCTCCAAACACCGCCGAAAGTGAGAAAAGGTGCTTTTGAGGATAGATTCTGCAGGAAAGCAGAGAGGGCTAAATTGTCTGGGGCATTTGAAGGGGTTCCAGGAGGCAGTGAGGACCAGCATCACTTTTCCCCGCTGGCACCTTTGCTGTGGCAGCAAAAGCTGGACGTTTGTCTTTTTTGCTCCAAACACCGCCGGAAGTGAAAAAAGGTCCTTTTGACGATAGCGTCCGCAGGAAAGAAGAGAGGGTGAAATTGTCTGGGGCATTTGAAGGGGTTCCAGGAGGCAGTGAGGACCAGCATCACTTTTCCCCGCTGGCACCTTTGCTGTGGCAGCAAAAGCTGGACGTTTGTCTTTTTTGCTCCAAACACCGCCGAAAGTGAAACAAGTTCCTTTTGACGATAGCGTCCACAGGAAAGCAGAGAGGGTGAAATTGTCTGGGGCATTTGAAGGGGTTCCAGGAGGCAGTGAGGACCAGCATCACTTTTCCCCGCTGGCACCTTTGCTGTGGCAGCAAAAGCTGGACGTTTGTCTTTTTTGCTCCAAACACCGCCGAAAGTGAGAAAAGGTGCTTTTGAGGATAGATTCTGCAGGAAAGCAGAGAGGGCTAAATTGTCTGGGGCATTTGAAGGGCTTCCAGGAGGCAGTGAGGACCAGCATCACTTTTCCCCGCTGGCACCTTTGCTATGGCAGCAAAAGCTGGACGTTTGTCTTTTTTGCTCCAAACACCGCCGAAAGTGAGAAAAGGTGCTTTTGAGGATAGATTCTGCAGGAAAGCAGAGAGGGCTAAATTGTCTGGGGCATTTGAAGGGGTTCCAGGAGGCAGTGAGGACCAGCATCACTTTTCCCCGCTGGCACCTTTGCTGTGGCAGCAAAAGCTGGACGTTTGTCTTTTTTGCTCCAAACACCGCCGAAAGTGAAAGAAGGTGCTTTTGAGGATAGATTCTGCAGGAAAGCAGAGAGGGCTAAATTGTCTGGGGCATTTGAAGGGGTTCCAGGAGGCAGTGAGGACCAGCATCACTTTTCAACCCTGGCACCTTTGCTGTGGCAGCAAAAGCCGGACATTTGTCTTTTTTGCTCCGGAGGCTGCTGAGAGTGAGAAAAGGTGCTTTTGAGGATAGATTCTGCAGGAAAGCAGAGAGGGCCAAATTGTCTGGGGCATTTGAAGGGGTTCCAGGAGGCAGTGAGGACCAGCATCACTTTTCCCCGCTGGCACCTTTGCTGTGGCAGCAAAAGCTGGACGTTTGCCTTTTTTGCTCCAAACACCGCCGAAAGTGAAAAAAGGTCCTTTTGACGATAGCGTCCGCAGGAAAGAAGAGAGGGTGAAATTGTCTGGGGCATTTGAAGGGGTTCCAGGAGGCAGTGAGGACCAGCATCACTTTTCCCCGCTGGCACCTTTGCTCTGGTAGCAAAAGCTGGATGTTTGTCTTTTTTTCTCCGGAGGCTGCCGAGACTGTGAAAAGGTGCTTTTGAGGATAGAGTCTGCAAGAAAGCAGAGAGATCTAAATTGCCTGGGGCATTTGAAGGGGTTCCAGGAGGCAGTGAGGACCAGCATCACTTTTCCCCGCTGGCACCTTTGCTGTGGCAGCAAAAGCTGGACGTTTGTCTTTTTTGCTCCAAACACCGCCGAAAGTGAAACAAGTTACTTTTGACAATAGCGTCCGCAGGAAAGCAGAGAGGGCTAAATTGTCTGGGGCATTTGAAGGGGTTCCAGGAGGCAGTGAGGACCAGCATCACTTTTCCCCGCTGGCACCTTTGCTGTGGCAGCAAAAGCTGGACGTTTGTCTTTTTTGCTCAAAACACCGCCGAAAGTGAAAAAAGGTGCTTTTGAGGATAGAGTCTGCAGGAAAGCAGAGAGGGCCAAATTGTCTGGGGCATTTGAAGGGGTTCCAGGAGGCAGTGAGGACCAGCATCACTTTTCCCCGCTGGCACCTTTGCTATGGCAGCAAAAGCTGGACGTTTGACTTTTTTGCTCCAAACACCGCCGAAAGTGAGAAAAGGTGCTTTTGAGGATAGATTCTGCAGGAAAGCAGAGAGGGCTAAATTGTCTGGGGCATTTGAAGGGGTTCCAGGAGGCAGTGAGGACCAGCATCACTTTTCCCCGCTGGCACCTTTGCTGTGGCAGCAAAAGCTGGACGTTTGTCTTTTTTGCTCCAAACACCGCCGAAAGTGAAAAAAGGTCCTTTTGACGATAGCGTCCGCAGGAAAGAAGAGAGGGTGAAATTGTCTGGGGCATTTGAAGGGGTTCCAGGAGGCAGTGAGGACCAGCATCACTTTTCCCCGCTGGCACCTTTGCTGTGGCAGCAAAAGCTGGACGTTTGTCTTTTTTGCTCCAAACACCGCCGAAAGTGAAACAAGTTCCTTTTGACGATAGCGTCCACAGGAAAGCAGAGAGGGTGAAATTGTCTGGGGCATTTGAAGGGGTTCCAGGAGGCAGTGAGGACCAGCATCACTTTTCCCCGCTGGCACCTTTGCTGTGGCAGCAAAAGCTGGATGTTTGTCTTTTTTGCTCCGGAGGCTGCTGAGAGTGAGAAAAGGTGCTTTTGAGGATAGATTCTGCAGGAAAGCAGAGAGGGCCAAATTGTCTGGGGCATTTGAAGGGCTTCCAGGAGGCAGTGAGGACCAGCATCACTTTTCCCCGCTGGCACCTTTGCTATGGCAGCAAAAGCTGGACGTTTGTCTTTTTTGCTCCAAACACCGCCGAAAGTGAGAAAAGGTGCTTTTGAGGATAGATTCTGCAGGAAAGCAGAGAGGGCTAAATTGTCTGGGGCATTTGAAGGCGTTCCAGGAGGCAGTGAGGACCAGCATCACTTTTCCCCGCTGGCACCTTTGCTGTGGCAGCAAAAGCTGGACGTTTGTCTTTTTTGCTCCAAACACCGCCGAAAGTGAAAAAAGGTGCTTTTGAGGATAGATTCTGCAGGAAAGCAGAGAGGGCTAAATTGTCTGGGGCATTTGAAGGGGTTCCAGGAGGCAGTGAGGACCAGCATCACTTTTCAACCCTGGCACCTTTGCTGTGGCAGCAAAAGCCGGACATTTGTCTTTTTTGCTCCGGAGGCTGCTGAGAGTGAGAAAAGGTGCTTTTGAGGATAGATTCTGCAGGAAAGCAGAGAGGGCCAAATTGTCTGGGGCATTTGAAGGGGTTCCAGGAGGCAGTGAGGACCAGCATCACTTTTCCCCGCTGGCACCTTTGCTGTGGCAGCAAAATCTGGACGTTTGCCTTTTTTGCTCCAAACACCGCCGAAAGTGAAAAAAGGTCCTTTTGACGATAGCGTCCGCAGGAAAGCAGAGAGGATGAAATTGTCTGGGGCATTTGAAGGGGTTCCAGGAGGCAGTGAGGACCAGCATCACTTTTCCCCGCTGGCACCTTTGCTCTGGTAGCAAAAGCTGGATGTTTGTCTTTTTTTCTCCGGAGGCTGCCGAGACTGTGAAAAGGTGCTTTTGAGGATAGAGTCTGCAAGAAAGCAGAGAGATCTAAATTGCCTGGGGCATTTGAAGGGGTTCCAGGAGGCAGTGAGGACCAGCATCACTTTTCCCCGCTGGCACCTTTGCTGTGGCAGCAAAAGCTGGACGTTTGTCTTTTTTGCTCCAAACACCGCCGAAAGTGAAACAAGTTACTTTTGACAATAGCGTCCGCAGGAAAGAAGAGAGGGTGAAATAGTCTGGGGCATTTGAAGGGGTTCCAGGAGGCAGTGAGGACCAGCATCACTTTTCCCCGCTGGCACCTTTGCTGTGGCAGCAAAAGCTGGACGTTTGTCTTTTTTGCTCCAAACACCGCCGAAAGTGAAAAAAGGTCCTTTTGACGATAGCGTCCGCAGGAAAGAAGAGAGGGTGAAATTGTCTGGGCATTTGAAGGGGTTCCAGGAGGCAGTGAGGACCAGCATCACTTTTCCCCGCTGGCACCTTTGCTGTGGCAGCAAAAGCTGGACGTTTGTCTTTTTTGCTCCAAACACCGCCGAAAGTGAAACAAGTTCCTTTTGACGATAGCGTCCACAGGAAAGCAGAGAGGGTGAAATTGTCTGGGGCATTTGAAGGGGTTCCAGGAGGCAGTGAGGACCAGCATCACTTTTCCCCGCTGGCACCTTTGCTGTGGCAGCAAAAGCTGGATGTTTGTCTTTTTTGCTCCGGAGGCTGCTGAGAGTGAGAAAAGGTGCTTTTGAGGATAGATTCTGCAGGAAAGCAGAGAGGGCCAAATTGTCTGGGGCATTGGAAGGGTTTCCAGGAGGCAGTGAGGACCAGCATCACTTTTCCCCGCTGGCACCTTTGCTGTGGCAGCAAAAGCTGGACGTTTGTCTTTTTTGCTCCAAACACCGCCGAAAGTGAAAAAAGGTCCTTTTGACGATAGCGTCCGCAGGAAAGCAGAGAGGGCCAAATTGTCTGGGGCATTTGAAGGGGTTGCAGGAGGCAGTGAGGACCAGCATCACTTTTCCCCGCTGGCACCTTTGCTGTGGCAGCAAAAGCTGGACGTTTGTCTTTTTTGCTCCAAACACCGCCGAAAGTGAAAAAAGGTGCTTTTGTGGATAGAGACTGCAGGAAAGAAGAAAGGGTGAAATTGTATGGGGCATTTGAAGGGGTTCCAGGAGGCAGTGAGGACCAGCATCACTTTTCCCCGCTGGCACCTTTGCTGTGGCAGCAAAAGCTGGACGTTTGTCTTTTTTGCTACG